>NC_057795.1:27011115-27013577 GCF_018294505.1 Triticum aestivum | reverse complement strand
GTGACGCCCCCGATTCAATCGTACACTAATCATGCACGCAAATGTGTACGATCAAGATCAGGGACTCACGGGAAGATATCACAACACAACTCTACGAATAAAATAAGTCATACAAGCATCATAATACAAGCCAGGGGCCTCGAGGGCTCGAATACAAATGCTCGATCATAGACGAGTCAGCGGAAGCAACAATATCTGAGTACAGACATAAGTTAAACAGGGTGCCATAAGATGGCTAGCACAAACTGGGATACAGATCGAAAGAGGAGCAGGCCTCCTGCCTGGGATCCTCCTAGGTCACTCCTGGTCGTCATCAGCGGGCAGCACGTAGTAGTAGGCACCTCCGGTGTAGTAGGGGTCGTCGTCGACGGAGGCGACTGGCTCCTGGACTCCAGCATCTGGTTGCGACAACCAGGTAGGAGGGAAAGGGGAAAAGAGGGAGAAAAGCAACCGTGAGTACTCATCCAAAGTACTCGCAAGCAAGGAACTACACTACATATGCATGGGTATATGTGTAAGGAGGCCATATCAGTGGACCGAACTGCAGAATGCCAGAATAAGAGGGGGATAGCTAATCCTGTCGAAGACTACGCTTCTGGCAGCCTCCGTCTTGCAGCATATAGAAGAGAGTAGATTTAAGTCCTCCAAGTAGCATCTCCAAGTACATCTCCAAGCAGCATCTCCAGTAGCATCGCATAGCATAATCCTACCCGGCGATCCTCTCCTCGTCGCCCTGCGGAAAAGCGATCACCGGGTTGTCTGTGGAACTTGGAAGGGTGTGTTTTATTAAGTATCCGGTTCTAGTTGTCATAAGGTCAATGTACAACTCCAAGTCGTCCTGTTACCGAAGATCACGGCTATTCGAATAGATTAACTTCCCTGCAGGGGTGCACCACATAGCCCAACACGCTCGATCCCATTTGGCCGGACACACTTTCCTGGGTCATGCCCGGCCTCGGAAGATCAACACGTCGCAGCCCCACCTAGGCAAAACAGAGAGGCCAGCACGCCGGTCTAAACCTAAGCGCACAGGGGTCTGGGCCCATCGCCCATAGCACACCTGCACGTTGCGTACGCGGCCGAAAGCAGACCTAGCCTAGTGGCGTTCCAGTCCAATTCGGCGCGCGCCGCTCCGTCGCTGACGTCTGAAGTGCTTCGGCTGATACCACGACGTCGGGATACCCATAACTACTCCCACGTAGATGGTTAGTGCGTATAGGCTCGTAGCCAGACTCAGATCAAATACCAAGATCTCGTTAAGCGTGTTAAGTATCCGCGAACGCCGAACAGGGCCAGGCCCACCTGTCTCCTAGGTGGTCTCAACCTGCCCTGTCGCTCCGCCACAAAGTAACAGTCGAGGGCCGTCGGGAACCCAGGCCCACCTCTACCGGGATGGAGCCACCTGTCCTTTCAGCCCCCTCGTCAGAATCACTTGCGGGTACTCAATGAGCTGACCCGACTTTAGTCACCATCTGTATAGTATGTATGTATGTATAGTATATACCCGTGATCACCTCCTAAGTGATCACAGCCCGATAGTATAGCAAGGCAGACTGACAAGAATGTAGGGCCAATGATGATAAACTAGCATCCTATACTAAGCAATTAGGATTGCAGGTAAGGTATCAACAGATGTAGCGACAATGTCAGGCTATGCATCAGAATAGGATTAACGAAAGCAGTAACATGCTACACTACTCTAATGCAAGCAGTATAGAGGAGAATAGGCGATATCTGGTGATCAAGGGGGGGGGGCTTGCCTGGTTGCTCTGGCAAGAAGGAGGGGTCGTCAACTCCGTAGTCGAACTGGGCAGCAGCAGCGTCGGTCTCGTAGTCTACCGGAGAGAAGAGGGGGAAGAAACAATGAATACAATGCAAACAAAAGCATATCGATGCATGACATGACAAGTAACGATGCTAGGCGTGCCCTAACGTGGTATGAGGTGGTACTGGTTAAGGGGGGAATCATCTGGGAACGTATTCCCGGTGTTTCGTGTTTTCGGGCAGAGGAGCCGGAGGGGGAAAGTTGCGGGTTCGATAGGTTAGGGGGGTGTGGCGGACGAACGGACCGCGTATCCGGATTCGTCTCGTCGTTCTGAGCAACTTTCATGTACAAAGTTTTTTCATCGGAGCTACGGTTTATTTTCTATTAATTTTAAAAGATTTAAATCATTTTCAGGATTTATTTAATTATTTATCTCAACATTATCCAGAATAGTGCATGCTGACATCATCATGACGTCAGCATGACGTCAGCAGTCAACAGGGAGTTGACTGGGTCAATCTGACATGTGGGTCCCGCATGTCATACACTGTTTTAGTTAACTAACAGTTAATTAGGTTAATTAGTGATTAGGTTAACCTAATTATAATTAATTAACTTAATTAATTACTTACTTAATTAATTAACATTTTAATTATTTTAATTATTATTTATTTATTTATTTAATATATTTTTTTTT
>NC_057795.1:27001106-27010005 GCF_018294505.1 Triticum aestivum | reverse complement strand
GGGGGGAGTTGGGCCAGGCCAGGGGCCAGGTGGGGTGGGGCTTCGGGGGGGCTGGCTGGGCCGGGGGAAGGGCTGGCCCAGATGGGCCAGGGGAGGTTCCCTCCGTCTTTTCTTCTTCCTTTCTTTTCTTTTATTATTTTTCTTTTTCTGCTTTCTGTTTTAGTTTAATTAAAATGCCAAAACATTTTACAAAATTTTGTGCACCCCACCATAATTAGGTTTGCTATTTTAGACAACCCCCGAACAATTTAGTTTTCGTTTCTGAAAACTTTTATTGTTTGTTTTCGTTTTAAATTTGAAATTCGAACTAGGTTCCGAACTAACGCGAGTTTATCCACAGTAACCGAGGTGACGTGGCACCATTAGCGGGGAATCACTGTAGCTTAATTATCCGGGCGTCACAATCACCGACCTAGGAGTCATACCCAATGCGTTGGGGCCGATCACTCTCTTCTGTGACAACACTGGAGCTATTGCCCTTGCCAACGAGCCTAGGTTTCACAAGAAGACCAGGCACATCAAGCGTCGTTTCAACTCCATCCGTGAAAATGTTCAAGATGAAGACATAGATATTTGCAAAGTACATACAGATCTGAATGTCGCAGATCCGTTGACTAAACCTCTTTCACGATCAAAACATGATCAACACCAGAACTCTATGGGTGTTCGATTCATCACAATGTAACTAGATTATTGACTCTAGTGCAAGTGGGAGACTGTTGGAAATATGCCCTAGAGGCAATAATAAAAGGATTATTATTATATTTCTTTGTTCATGATAGTTGTCTTTTATGTTGGAAATATGCCCTAGAGACAATAATAAAAGGATTATTATTATATTTCTTTGTTCATGATAGTTGTCTTTTATTCATGCTATAATTGTATTTTCCGGAAATCGTAATACACATGTGAATATTTAAACCACAACATGTCCCTAGTAAGCCTCTGGTTGACTAGCTCGTTGATCAACAGATAGTCATGGTTTCATGACTATGGACATTTGGATGTCGTTGATTACGGGATCACATCATTAGGAGAATGATGTGATGGACGAGACCCAATCCTAAGCATAGCATAAGATCGTGTAGTTCGTTTTGCTAGAGCTTTTCCAATGTCAAGTATCTCTTCCTTAGACCATGAGATCGTGTAACTCCCAGATACCGTAGGAGTGCTTTGGGTGTACCAAACGTCACAACGTAACTGGATGACTATAAAGGCGCACTACAGGTATCTTCGAAAGTGTCTGTTGGGTTGACACGGATCGAGACTTGGATTTGTCACTCCGTATGACGGAGAGGTATCTCTGGGCCCACTCGGTAATGCATCATCATAATGAGCTCAAAGTGACCAAGTGTTTGGTCACGGGATCATGCATTACGGTACGAGTAAAGTGACTTGCCGGTAACGAGACTGAACGAGGTATTGGGATACCGACGATCGAGTCTCGGGCAAGTAACGTACCGTTTGACAAAGGGAATTGTATACGGGGTTGATTGAATCCTCGACATCATGGTTCATCTGATGAGATCATCGAGGAGCATGTGGGAGCCAACATGGGTATCCAGATCCCGTTGTTGGTTATTGACCGGAGAGCCATCTCGGTCATGTCTGCATGTCTCCCGAACCCGTAGGGTCTACACACTTAAGGTTCGGTGACGCTAGGGTTATTAGGAAGACTTGTATGTGATTACCGAATGTTGTTCGGAGTCCCGGATGAGATCTCGGACGTCACGAGGAGTTCCGGAATGGTCCGGAGGTGAAGATTTATATATGGGAAGTTGTCATACGGTCACCGGAAAGTTTCAGGGGCATATCGGTATTGTATCGGGGCCACCGGAGGGGTTCCGGGGGTCCACCGAGAGGGGCCACCCCTCTCGGAGGGCCTCATGGGCCGTAGGGGGCAGGGAACCAGCCCCTGGAGGGCTGGGCGCCCCCCCCCCCCTTGGGCCCATGCGCCTAGGGTTGGGGGGGAAACCCTAGTGGGGGCGCCCCCCTTGCTTGAGGGGCAAGCCCCCTCCCTTGGCCGCCGCCGCCCCCCCCCCTCTAGATCTCATCTAGAGGGGGCCGCCCCCCTTCCCCCTTCCCCTATAAATAGAGGGGCGAGGGGATGGCTGCACAACACATCCAAGGCACAGCCCCTCCCCTCCACAACACCTCTCCTCCTCCGTTAAGTGCTTGGCAAAGCCCTGTCGGAGTACTGCCTCTCCACCATCACCACGCCGTACGTATGTTGAACGCGGAGGTGCTGTCCGTTCGGCACTTGGTCATCGGTGATTTGGATCACGGCGAGTACGACTCCATCATCCCCGTTCCCTTGAACGCCTCCGCACGCGATCTACAAGTGGTATGTAGATGCATCTCTCTCCTATCACTCGTTGCTTCGATGAACTCATAGATGGATCTTGGTGAAACCGTAGGAAAAATTTTAATTTTCTGCAATGTTCCCCAACAGTGGCATCATGAGCTAGGTCTATGCGTAGTTCTCTATTGCATGAGTAGAACACAATTTTGTTGTGGGCGTAGATCTTGTCAACTTGCTTGCCGCTACTAGTCTTATTTTGCTTCAGCGGTATTGTGGGATGAAGCGGTCCGGACCGACCTTACACGTACGCTTACATGAGACAGGTTCCACCGACTGACATGCACTAGTTGCATAAGGTGGCTAGCGGGTGTCTGTCTCTCCCACTTAGTTGGAGCGGATTCGACAAAAAGGGTCCTTATGAAGGGTAAATAGAAGTTGACAAAATCACGTTGTGGTTATTCGTAGGTAAGAAAACATTTTTGCTAGAACCCAATTGCAGCCACGTAAAAGATGCAACAACAATTAGAGGACGTCTAACTTGTTTTTGCAGCAATTGTCATGTGATGTGATATGGCCAGAAGTTGTGACGAATGATGAATGATATATTGTGATGTATGAGATCATGTTCTTGTAATAGGAATCACGACTTGCATGTCGATGAGTATGACAACTGGCAGGAGCCATAGGAGTTGTCTTTATTTTTTTTATGACCTGCGTGTCATTGAAGAATGCCATGTAAATTACTTTACTTTATTGCTAAACGCGTTAGCCATAGAAGTAGAAGTAGTCGTTGGCGTGACAACTTTATGAAGACACGATGATGGAGATTATGATGATGGAGATCATGGTGTCATGCCGGTGACGAAGATGATCATGGAGCCCCGAAGATGGAGATCAAAGGAGCTATATGATATTGGTCATATCATGTCACTATTATATAACTGCATTTGATGTTTATTATGTTTATGCATCTTGTTTACTTATAACGACGGTAGTAAATAAGATGATCCCTTATAATAATTTCCAGAAAGTGTTCCCCCTAACTGTGTGCCGTTGCTAAAGTTCGTCATTTCGAAGCACCACGTGATGATCGGGTGTGATAGAACCTTACGTTCACATACAACGGGTGTAAGACAGTGTTACACATGCATAAACACTTAGGGTTAACTTGACAAGCCTAGCATGTACAGACATGGCCTCGGAACACAAGAGACCGAAAGGTCGAACATGAGTCGTATGGAAGATACGATCAACATGGAGATGTTCACCGATGATGACTAGTCCATCTCACGTGATGATCGGACACGGCATAGTCGACTCAGATCGTGTAACACTTAGATGACTAGAGGGATGTCTAATGTGAGTGGGAGTTCATTAAATAATTTGATTAGATGAACTTAATTATCATGAACTTAGTCTAAAATCTTTGCAAAATATGTCTTGTAGATCAAATGGCCAACGCTCATGTCAACATGAACTTCAACGCGTTCCTAGAGAAAACCAAGCTGAAAGATGATGGCAGCAACTATTCGGACTGGGTCCGGAACCTGAGGATTATCCTCATAGCAGCCAAGAAAGCATATGTCCTAGAAGGACCGCTAGGTGAAGCACCCATCCCAGAGAACCAAGACATTATGAATGCTTGGCAGTGACGTGCTGATGATTACTCCCTCGTTCAGTGCGGCATGCTTTACAGCTTAGAACCGGGGCTCCAAAAGCGTTTTGAGCAACACGGAGCATATGAGATGTTCGAGGAGCTGAAAATGGTTTTTCAAGCTCATGCCCGGGTCGAGAGATATGAAGTCTCCGACAAGTTCTACAGTTGTAAGATGGAGGAAAACAGTTCTGTCAGTGAGCACATACTCAAAATGTCTGGGTTGCACAACCGCCTGTCCCAGCTGGAGATCAACCTCCCGGACGAGGCGGTCATTGACAGAATCCTTCAGTCGCTCCCACCAAGCTACAAGAGCTTTGTGATGGACTACAATATGCAGGGGATGGTAAAGACCATTCCTGAAGTATTTTCAATGCTGAAGTCAGCAGTGGTTGAAATCAAGAAAGAACATCAAGTGTTGATGGTCAATAAGACCACTAAGTTCAAAAAGGGCAAGGTTAAGAAGAACTTCAAGAAGGACGACAAAGATGTTGCCGCGCCCGGTAAGCCAGTTACCGGGAAGAAGTCAAAGAATGGACCCAAGCCTGAGATTGAGTGCTTTTATTGCAAAGGGAAGGGTCACTGGAAGCGGAACTGCCCCAAATACTTAGCGGACAAGAAGGCCGGCAACACTAAAGGTATATGTGATATACATGTAATTAATGTGTACCTTACCAGTACTCGTTGTAACTCCTGGGCATTTGATACCGGTGCCATTGCTCATATTTGTAACTCACAGCAGGAGCTGCGGAATAAGCGGAGACTGGCGAAGGACGAGGTGACGATGCGCGTCGGGAATGGTTCCAAGGTCAATGTGATCGCCGTCGGCACGCTACCTCTACATTTACCTACGGGATTAGTTTTAGACCTTAATAATTGTTATTTAGTGCCAAGTTTGAGCATGAACATTGTATCTGGATCTCGTTTAATAAGAGATGGCTACTCATTTAAATCCGAGAATAATGGTTTTTCTATTTATATGAGAGATATGTTTTATGGTCATGCCCCGATGGTCAATGGTTTATTCTTAATGAATCTCGAACGTAAGGTTACACATATTCATAGTGTGAATACCAAAAGATGTAAAGTTGATAACGATAGTCCCACATACTTGTGGGACTGCCGCCTTGGTCACATTGGTGTCAAGCGCATGAAGAAGCTCCATGCCGATGGACTTTTAGAGTCTCTCGATTATGAATCATTTGACACATGCGAACCATGCCTCATGGGCAAAATGACCAAGACTCCGTTCTCCGGAACTATGGAGCGAGCAACCAACTTATTGGAAATCATACATACTGATGTGTGTGGTCCAATGAGCGTTGAGGCTCGCGGAGGATATCGTTATGTTCTCACTCTCACTGATGACTTAAGTAAATATCAGTATGTCTACTTGATGAAACACAAGTCTGAGACCTTTGAAAAGTTCAAGGAATTTCAGAATGAAGTAGAGAATCAACGTGACCGAAAGATAAAATTCTTACGATCGGATCATGGAGGAGAATATTTAAGTCATGAATTTGGTACGCACTTAAGGAAATGTGGGATCGTTTCACAACTCACGCCGCCTGGAACACCTCAGCGTAACGGTGTGTCCGAACGTCGTAATCGCACTCTATTGGATATGGTGCGATCTATGATGTCTCTTACCGATTTAACGCTATCATTTTGGGGATACGCTCTAGAGACAACTACATTCACTTTAAATAGGGCACCGTCTAAATCCGTTGAGACGACACCATATGAATTATGGTTTGGGAAGAAACCTAAGCTGTCATTTTTAAAAGTTTGGGGATGCGATGCTTATGTCAAGAAACTTCAACCTGAAAAGCTCGAACCCAAGTCGGAAAAATGCGTCTTCATAGGATACCCTAAGGAAACCATTGGATATACCTTCTACCTTAGATCTGAAGGCAAGATCTTTGTTGCCAAGAACGGATCCTTTCTGGAAAAAGAGTTGCTCTCAAAAGGAATAAGTGGGAGAAAAGCAGAACTCGATGAAGTACTACCTCTTGAACCGGAAAGTAGTGCAGCTCAGGAAAATGTTCCTGTGGTCGCTACACCAACTGGAGAGGAAATTAATGATGATGATCAAGGTACTTCGGATCAAGTTGCTACTGAACTTCGTAGGTCCATGAGGACACGTTCCACACCAGAGTGGTATGGCAACCCTGTCCTAGAAATCATGTTGTTAGACAACGGTGAACCTTCGAACTATGAAGAAGCGATGGCGGGCCCAGATTCCAACAAATGGGTAGAAGCCATGCAATCCGAGATAGAATCCATGTATGAAAACAAAGTATGGACTTTGACTGACTTGCCCGATGATCGGCGAGCGACAGAAAACAAATGGATCTTTAAGAAGAAGACGGACGCGGATGGTAATGTCACCATCTATAAAGCTCGACTTGTCGCTAAGGGTTATCGGCAAGTTCAAGGGATTGACTATGATGAGACTTTCTCTCCCTTAGCGAAGCTTATGTCCGTCTGAATCATGTTAGCAATTGCCGCATACTATGATTATGAGATATGGCAGATGGACGTCAAAACGGCATTCCTTAATGGTTATCTTAAGGAAGAGCTGTATATGATGTAGCCGGAAGGTTTTGTCGATCCTAAGAATGCTAACAAAGTATGCAAGCAACATCGATCCATTTATGGGCTGGTGCAAGTATCTCGGAGTTGGAACATTCACTTTGATGAGATGATCAAAGCGTTTGGGTTTATGCAGAATTATGGAGAAGCCTGTGTTTACAAGAAAGTGAGTGGGACCTCTGTAGCATTTCTCATATTATATGTAGATGACATACTTTTGATGGGAAATGATATAGAATTCTTGGACAACATTAAGGCCTACTTGAATAAGTGTTTTTCAATTAAGGACCTTGGAGGAGCTGCTTACATATTAGGCATCAAAATCTATAGGGATAGATCGAGACGCCTCATAGGTCTTTCACAAAGCACATACCTTGATAAGATTTTGAAGAAGTTCAAAATGGATCAGTCCAAGAAAGGGTTCTTGCCTGTATTGCAAGGTGTGAGATTGAGCTCGGCTCAATGCCCGTCCACGGCAACAGATAAAGAAGAGATGAGTGTCATCCCCTATGCCTCAGCCATAGGATCTATTATGTATGCCATGCTATGTACCAGACCTGATGTAAACCTTGCCGTAAGTTTGGTAGGAAGGTACCAAAGTAATCCCGGCAAGGAACACTGGACAGCGGTCAAGAATATCCTGAAGTACCTGAAAAGGACAAAGGACATGTTTCTCGTTTATGGAGGTGACGAAGAGCTCGTTGTAAAGGGTTACGTCGATGCTAGCTTCGACACAGATCTGGATGACTCTAAGTCACAAACCGGATACGTATATATGTTGAATCGTGGAGCAGTAAGATGGTGCAGTTGCAAGCAGAGCGTCGTGGCGGGATCTACATGTGAAGCGGAGTACATGGCAGCCTCGGAGGCAGCACATGAAGCAATATGGATGAAGGAGTTCATCACCGACCTAGGAGTCATACCCAATGCGTCGGGGCCGATCACTCTCTTCTGTGACAACACTAGAGCTATTGCCCTTGCCAAGGAGCCCAGGTTTCACAAGAAGACCAGGCACATCAAGCGTCGTTTCAACTCCATCCGTGAAAATGCTCAAGATGGAGACATAGATATTTACAAAGTACATACGGATCTGAATGTCGCAGATCCGTTGACTAAACCTGTTTCACGAGCAAAACATGATCAGCACCAGAACTCTATGGGTGTTCGATTCATCACAATGTAACTAGATTATCGACTCTAGTGCAAGTGGGAGACTCTTGGAAATATGCCCAAGAGGCAATAATAAAAGGATTATTATTATATTTCTTTGTTCATGATAGTTGTCTTTTATGTTGGAAATATGCCCTAGAGACAATAATAAAAGGATTATTATTATATTTCTTTGTTCATGATAGTTGTCTTTTATTAATGCTATAATTGTATTATCCGGAAATCGTAATACACGTGTGAATATTTAGACCACAACATGTCCCTAGTAAGCCTCTGGTTGACTAGCTCGTTGATCAACAAATGGTCATGGTTTCATGACTATGGACATTTGGATGTCGTTGATAACGGGATCACATCATTAGAAGAATGATGTGATGGACAAGACCCAATCCTAAGCATAGCACAAGATCGTGTAGTTCGTTTTGCTAGAGCTTTTCCAATGTCAAGTATCTCTTCCTTAGACCATGAGATCGTGTAACTCCCGGATACCGTAGGACTGCTTTGGTTGTACCAAACGTCACAACGTAACTGGGTGACTATAAAGGTGCACTACAGGTATCTCCGAAAGTGTCTATTGGGTTGACACGGATCGAGACTGGGATTTGTCACTCCGTATGACGGAGAGGTATCTCTGGGCCCACTCGGTAATGCATCATCATAATGAGCTCAAAGTGACCAAGTGTTTGGTCACGGGATCATGCATTACGGTACGAGTAAAGTGACTTGCCGGTAACGAGACTGAACGAGGTATTGGGATACCGATGATCGAGTCTCGGGCATGTAACGTACCGATTGACAAAGGGAATTGTATACGGGGTTGATTGAATCCTCGACATCGTGGTTCATCCGATGATATCATCGAGGAGCATGTCTCCCGAACCCGTAGGGTCTACACACTTAAGGTTCGGTGACGCTAGGGTTATTAGGAAGACCTGTATGTGATTACCGAATGTTGTTCGGAGTCCCGGATGAGATCCCGGACGTCACGAGGAGTTCCAGAATGGTCCGGAGGTGAAGATTTATATATGGGAAGTTGTCATACGGACACCGGAATGTTTCGGGGGCATATCGGTATTGTACCGGGGCCACCGGAGGGGTTCCGAGGGTCCACCGGGAGGGGCCACCCCTCTCGGAGGGCCTCATGGGCCGCAAGTGGCAGGGAACCAGCCCCTGGAGAG
>NC_057795.1:26983091-27000839 GCF_018294505.1 Triticum aestivum | reverse complement strand
TCATCTAGAGGGGGCCGGCCCACTTCCCCCTTCCCCTATAAATAGAGGGTCGAGGGGAGGGCTGAACACCTGATCCAAGGCGCAGCCCCTCCCCTCCCCAACACCTCTCCTCCTCAGTTGAGTGCTTGGCGAAGCCCTGTCGGAGTACTGCCTCTCCACCATCGTCACACCGTCGTGCTGATGCTGGAGCCTTCATCCTCAACCTCTCCTTCCCCCTTGCGGGATCAAGAAGGAGGAGACGTTGTCCGCTCCGTACGTGTGTTGAACGCGGAGGTGTTGTCCGTTCAGCACTTGGTCATCGGTGATTTGGATCATGGCGAGTACGACTCCATCATCCCCGTTCCCTTGAACGCTTCCGCACGCGATCTACAAAGTGGTATGTAGATGCAATCTCTCTCCCATGACTCGTTGCTTAGATGAACTCATAGATGGATCTTGGTGAAACCGTAGGAAATTTTTTAATTTTCTGCAACGTTCCCCAACAGTGGCATCATGAGCTAGGTCTATGCGTAGTTCTCTATTGCACGAGTAGAACACAATTTTGTTATGGGCGTAGATCTTGTCAACTTGCTTGCCGCTACTAGTCTTTTCTTGCTTCAGCAGTATTGTGGGATGAAGCGGCCCGGACCGACCTTACACGTACGCTTACGTGAGACAGGTTCCACCGACTGACATGCACTAGTTGCATAAGGTGGCTAGCGGGTGTCTGTCTCTCCCACTTTAGTTGGAGCGGATTCGACGAAAAGGGTCCTTATGAAGGGTAAATAGAAGTTGACAATATCACGTTGTGGTTATTCGTAGGTAAGAAAACGTTCTTGCTAGAACCCAATTGCAGCCACGTAAAAGATGCGACAACAATTAGAGGACGTCTAACTTGTTTTTGCAGCAATTGTCATGTGATGTGATATGGCCAGAAGTTGTGATGAATGATGAATGATATATTGTGATGTATGAGATCATGTTCTTGTAATAGGAATCACGACTTGCATGTCGATGAGTATGACAACCGGCAGGAGCCATAGGAGTTGTCTTTATTTTTGTATGACCTGCGTGTCATTGAAGAACGCCATGTAAATTACTTTACTTTATTGCTAAACGCGTTAGCCATAGAAGTAGAAGTAGTCGTTGTCGTGACAACTTCATGAAGGCACGATGATGGATATCATGACGATGGAGATCATGGTGTCATGCCGGTGACGAAGATGATCATGGAGCCCCGAAGATGGAGATCGAAAGAGCTATATGATATTGGCCATATCATGTCACTACTTTATATAATTGCATGTGATGTTTATTATGTTTATGCATCTTGTTTACTTAGAACGACGGTAGTAAATAAGATGATCCCTTATAATAATTTCAAGAAAGTGTTCCCCCTAACTGTGCGCCGTTGCTAAAGTTCGTCGTTTCGAAGAACCACGTGATGATCGGGTGTGATAGATCCTTACGTTCACATACAACGGGTGTAAGATAGTTTTACACATCCAGAAACACTTAGGGTTAACTTGACGAGCCTAGCAAGTACAGACATGGCCTCGGAACACAAGAGACCAAAAGGTCGAACATGAGTCGTATGGAAGATACGATCAACATGGAGATGTTCACCGATGATGACTAGTCCGTCTCACGTGATGATCGGACACGGCATAGTCGACTCGGATCGTGTAACACTTAGATGACTAGAGGGATGTCAAAACTGAGTGGGAGTTCATTAAATAATTTGATTAGATGAACTTAATTATCATGAAGTTAGTCTAAAATCTTTGCAAAATATGTCTTGTAGATCAAATGGTCAACGCTCATGTCAACATGAACTTCAACGTGTTCCTAGAGAAAACCAAGCTGAAAGATGATGGCAGCAACTATTCGGACTGGATCCGGAACCTGAGGATCATCCTCATAGCAGCCAAGAAAGCATATGTCCTAGAAGGACCGCTAGGTGAAGCACCCATCAAAGAGAACCAAGACGTTATGAATGCTTGGCAGTCACGTGCTGATGATTACTCCCTCATTCAGTGCGGCATGCTTTACAGCTTAGAACCGGGGCTCCAAAAGCGTTTTGAGCAACACGAAGCATATGAGATGTTCGAGGAGCTGAAAATGGTTTTTCAAGCTCATGCCCGGGTCGAGAGATATGAAGTCTCTGACAAATTCTATAGTTGTAAGATGGAGGAAAACAGTTATGTTAGTGAGCACATACTCAAAATGTCTGGGTTGCACAACCGCCTGTCCCAGCTGGACATTAACCTCCCGGACGAGGCGGTCATTGACAGAATCCTTCAGTCGCTCCCACCGAGCTACAAGAGCTTTGTGATGAACTACAATATACAGGGGATGGTGAAGACCATTCCTGAAGTATTCTCAATGCTGAAGTCAGCAGAGGTTGAAATCAAGAAAGAACATCATGTGTTGATGGTCAATAAAACCACCAAGTTCAAGAAGGGCAAGGGTAAGAAGAACTTTAAGAAGGACGACAAAGATGTTGCCGCGCCCGGTAAGCCAGTTGCCGAGAATAAGTCAAAGAATGGACCCAAGCCTGAGACTAAGTGTTTTTATTGCAAAAGGAAGGGTCACTGGAAGCGGAACTGCCCCAAATACTTAGCGGACAATAAGGCCGGCAACACCAAAGGTATATGTGATATACATGTAATTGATGTGTACCTTACCAGTACTCGTAGTAACTCCTGGGTATTTGATACCGGTGCCGTTGCTCATATTTGTAACTCACAGCAGGAGCTGCGGAATAAGCGGAGACTGGCGAAGGACGAGGTGATGATGCGCGTCGGGAATGGTTCCAAGGTCGATGTGATCGCCGTCGGCACGCTACCTCTACATTTACCTACGGGATTAGTTTTAAACCTAGATAATTGTTATTTAGTGCCAAGTTTGAGCAAGAACATTGTATCTGGATCTCGTTTGATGCGAGATGGCTACTCATTTAAATCCGAGAATAATGGTTGTTCTATTTATATGAGAGATATGTTTTATGGTCATGCCCCGATGGTCAATGGTTTATTCTTAATGAATCTCGAACGTAATGTTACACATATTCATAGTGTGAATACCAAAAGATGTAAAGTTGATAACGATAGTCCCACATACTTGTGGCACTGCCGCCTTGGTCACATAGGTGTCAAGCGCATGAAGAAGCTCCATACTGATGGACTTTTAGAGTCTCTCGATTATGAATCATTTGACACGTGCGAACCATGCCTCATGGGTAAAATGACCAAGGCTCCATTCTCCGAAACAATGGAGCGAGCAACCAACTTATTGGAAATCATACATACCGATGTGTGCGGTCCAATGAGCATCGAGGCTCGCGGAGGATATCATTATGTTCTCACTCTCACTGATGACTTGAGTAGATATGGGTATGTCTACTTGATGAAACACAAGTCTGAGACCTTTGAAAAGTTCAAGGAATTTCAGAATGAGTTAGAGAATCAACGTGACCGAAAGATAAAGTTCCTACGATCAGATCATGGAGGAGAATACTAAAGTCACGAATTTGGTACACACTTAAGGAAATGTGGAATCGTTTCACAACTCACGCCGCCTGGAACACCTCAGCGTAATGGTGTGTCCGAACGTCATAATCGCACTCTATTGGATATGGTGCGATCTATGATGTCTCTTACTGATTTACCGCTATCATTTTGGGGATACACTCTAGAGACAACTACATTCACTTTAAATAGGGCACCGTCTAAATCCGTTGAGATGACACCATATGAATTATGGTTTGGGAAGAAACCTAAGCTGTCATTTCTAAAAGTTTGGGGATGCGATGCTTATGTCAAGAAACTTCAAACTGAAAAGCTCGAACCCAAGTCGGAAAAATGCGTCTTCATAGGATACCCTAAGGAAACCATTGGGTATACCTTCTACCTTAGATCCGAAGGCAAGATCTTTGTTGCCTAGAATGGATCCTTTCTGGAAAAGGAGTTTCTCTCGAAAGGAGTAAGTGGGAGGAAAGTAGAACTCGATGAAGTACTACCTCTTGAACCGAAAAGTAGTGCAGCTCAGGAAAATGTTCCTGTGGTACCTACACCGACTGGAGAGGAAATTAATGATGATGATCAAGGTACTTCGGATCAAGTTGCTACTGAACTTCCCAGGTCCACAAGGACACGTTCCACACCAGAGTGGTATGGCAACCCTGTCCTGGAAATCATGTTGTTAGACAACGGTGAACCTTCGAACTATGAAGAAGCGATGGCGGGCCAAGATTCCAACAAATGGCTTGAAGCCATGCAATCAGAGATACAATCCATGTATGAAAACAAAGTATGGACTTTGACTGACTTGCCCGATGATCGGCGAGTGATAGAAAACAAATGGATCTTTAAGAAGAAGACGGACGCGGATGGTAATGTCACCATCTATAAAGCTCGACTTGTCGCTAAGGGTTATCGGCAAGTTCAAGGGATTGACTACGATGAGACTTTCTCTCCCGTAGAGAAGCTTAAGTCCGTCCGAATCATGTTAGCAATTGCCGCATACTATGATTATGAGATATGGCAGATGGACGTCAAAACGGCATTCCTTAACGGTTATCTTAAGGAAGAGCTGTATATGATGCAGCCGGAAGGTTTTGTCGATCCTAAGAATGCTAACAAAGTATGCAAGCAACATCGATCCATTTATGGGCTGGTGCAAGCATCTCGGAGTTGGAACATTCACTTTGATGAGATGATCAAAGCGTTTGGGTTTATGCAGAATTATGGAGAAGCCTGTGTTTACAAGAAAGTGAGTGGGAGCTCTGTAGCATTTCTCATATTATATGTAGATGACATACTTTTGATGGGAAATGATATAGAATTCTTGGACAGCATTAATGCCTACTTGAATAAGTGTTTTTCAATGAAGGACCTTGGAGAAGCTGCTTACATATTAGGCATCAAAATCTATAGGGATAGATCGAGAAGCCTCATAGGTCTTTCACAAAGCACATACCTTGATAAGATTTTGAAGAAGTTCAAAATGGAGCAGTCCAAGAAAGGGTTCTTGCCTGTATTGCAAGGTGTGAGATTGAGCTCGGCTCAATGCCCGACCATGGCAAAAGATAAAGAAGAGATGAGTGTCATCCCCTATGCCTCAGCCATAGGATCTATTATGTATGCCATGCTGTGTACCAGACCTGATGTAAACCTTGCCGTAAGTTTGGTAGGAAGGTACCAAAGTAACCCCGGCAAGGAACACTGGACAGCGGTCAAGAATATCCTGAAGTACCTGAAAAGGACAAGGGACATGTTTCTTGTTTATGGAGGTGACAAAGAGCTCGTCGTAAAGGGTTAGGTCGACGCTAGCTTTGACATAGATCTGGATGACTCTAAGTCACAAACTGGATACGTGTATATGTTGAATGGTGGAGCATTAAGCTGGTGCAGCTGCAAGCAGAGCGTCGTGGCGGGATCTACATGTGAAGCGGAGTACATGGCAGCCTCGGAGGCAGCGCATGAAGCAATTTGGGTGAAGGAGTTCATCACCGACCTAGGAGTCATACCCAATGCGTCGGGGCCGATCAAACTCTTCTGTGACAACACTGGAGCTATTGCCCTTGCCAAGGAGCCCAGGTTTCACAAGAAGACCAGGCACATCAAGCGTCGTTTCAACTCCATCCGTGAAAATGTTCAAGATGGAGACATAGATATTTGCAAAGTACATACGGATCTGAATGTCGCAGATCCGTTGACTAAACCTCTTCCGCGAGCAAAACATGATCAACACCAGAACTCTATGGGTGTTCGATTCATCACAATGTAACTAGATTATTGACTCTAGTGCAAGTGGGAGACTGTTGGAAATATGCCCTAGAGGCAATAATAAAAGGATTATTATTATATTTCCTTGTTCATGATAATTGTCTTTTATTCATGCTATAATTGTATTATCCAGAAATCGTAATACACTTGTGAATACTTAGACCAAATACGTCCCTAGTAAGCCTCTAGTTGACTAGCTCGTTGGTCAACAGATAGTCATGGTTTCCTGACTATGGACATTAGATGTCGTTGACAACGGGATCACATCATTAGGAGAATGATGTGATGGAGAAGACCCAATCCTAAGCATAGCACAAGATCGTGTAGTTCATTTTTCTAGAGCTTTTCCAATGTCAAGTATCTCTTCCTTAGACCATGAGATCGTGTAACTCCCGGATACCGTAGGAGTGCTTTGGGTGTACCAAACGTCACAACGTAACTGGGTGACTATAAAGGTGCACTACAGGTATCTCCGAAAGTGTCTGTTAGGTTGACACGGATCGAGACTGGGATTTGTCACTCCGTATGATGGAGAGGTATCTCTGGGCCCACTCGGTAATGCATCATCATAATGAGCTCAAAGTGACCAAGTGTTTGGTCACGGGATCATGCATTACGGTACGAGTAAAGTGACTTGCCGGTAACAAGACTGAACGAGGTATTGGGATACCGACGATCGAGTCTCGGGCGTGTAACGTACCGATTGACAAAGGGAATTGTATACGGGGTTGATTGAATCCTCGACATCGTGGTTCATCCGATGAGATCATCGAGGAGCATGTGGGAGCCAACATGGGTATCCAGATCCCGCTGTTGGTTATTGACAGGAGAGCCATCTCAGTCATGTCTGCATGTCTCCCGAACTCGTAGGGTCTACACACTTAAGGTTCAGTGACACTAGGGTTATTAGGACGACTTGTATGTGATTAACGAATGTTGTTCGGAGTCCCGGATGAGATTCCGGACGTCACGAGGAGTTCCGGAATGGTCCGGAGGTGAAGATTTATATATGGGAAGTTGTCATACGGACACCGGAAAGTTTCGGGGGCATATCGGTATTGTACCGGGGCCATCGGAGGGGTTCCGGGGGTCCACCGGGAGGGCTCACCACTCTCAGAGGGCCTCATGGGCCGCAAGGGGCAGGGAACCAGCCCCTGGAGGGCTGCCCCCCCCTTGGGCCCATGCGCCTAGGGTTGGGGGGGGAACCCTAGTGGGGGCGCCCCCCTTGCTTGGGGGGCAAGCCCCCCTCCCTGGCCGCCGCCCCCCCTCTAGATCTCATCTAGAGGGGGCCGCCCCTCTTCCCCCTTCCCCTATAAATAGAGGGCCGAGGGTAGGGCTGAACACCTGATCCAAGGCGCAGCCCCTCCCCTCCCCAACACCTCTCCTCCTCCGTTGAGTGCTTGGCGAAGCCCTGTCGAAGTACTGCCTCTCCACCATCATCACGCCGTCGTGCTACTGCTGGAGCCTTCTTCCTCAACCTCTCCTTCCCCCTTGCTGGATCAAGAAGGAGGAGACATCGTCCGCTCCATACGTGTGTTGAACGCGGAGGTGCTGTCCGTTCAGCACTTGGTCATCGGTGATTTGGATCACGGCGAGTACGACTCCATCATCCCCGTTCCCTTGAACGCTTCTGCACGCGATCTACAAAGTGGTATGTAGATGCAATCTCTCTCCCATGACTCGTTGCTTAGATGAACTCATAGATGGATCTTGGTGAAACCGTAGGAAAATTTTTAATTTTCGGCAACGTTCCCCAACATTTTATTCATGCTATAATTGTATTATCCGGAAATCATAATACACGTGTGAATATTTAGACCACAACATGTCCCTAGTAAGCCTCTGGTTGACTAGCTCGTTGATCAACAGATATTCATGGTTTCCTGACTATGGACATTTGGATGTCGTTGATAACGGGATCACATCATTAGGAGAATGATGTGATGGACGAGACCCAATCCTAAGCATAGCACAAGATCGTGTAGTTCGTTTTGCTAGAGCTTTTCCAATGTCAAGTATCTCTTCCTTAGACCATGAGATCGTGTAACTCCCGAATATTGTAGGAGTGCTTTGGGTGTACCAAACGTCACAACGTAACGGGTGACTATAAAGGTGCACTACAGGTATCTCCGAAAGTGTCTGTTGGGTTGACACGGATCGAGACTGGGATTTGTCACTCCGTATGATGGAGAGGTATCTCTGGGCCCACTCGGTAATGCATCATCATAATGAGCTCAAAGTGACCAAGTGTTTGGTCACGGGATCATGCATTACGATACGAGTAAAGTGACTTGCCGGTAACGAGACTGAAAGAGGTATTGGGATACCGACAATCGAGTCTCGGGCAAGTAACGTACCGTTTGACAAAGGGAATTGTATACGGTGTTGATTGAATCCTCGACATCGTGGTTCATCCGATGAGATCATCGAGGAGCATGTGGGAGCCAACATGGGTATCCAGATCCCGCTGTTGGTAATTGACCGGAGAGCCGTCTCGGTCATGTTTGCATGTCTCCCGAACCCGTAGGGTCTACACACTTAAGGTTCGGTGACGCTAGGGTTATTAGGAAGACTTGTATGTGATTACCGAATGTTGTTTGGAGTCCCGGATGAGATCTCGGACGTCACGAGGAGTTTCGGAATGGTCCGGAGGTGAAGATTTATATATGGGAAGTTGTCATACGGTCACCGAAAAGTTTTGTGGGCATATCGGTATTGTACCGGGGCCACCGGAGGGGTTCCGGGGGGCCACCGGGAGAGGCCACCCCTCTCGGAGGGCCTCATGGGCCGTAGGGGCAGGGAACCAGCCCCTGGAGGGCTGGGCGTGCCCCCCCTTGGGCCCATGCGCCTAGGGTTGGGGGGAAACCCTAGTGGGGGCGCCCCCTTTGCTTGGGGGGCAAGCCCCCTCCCTTGGCCGCCGCCCCCCCTCCAGATCTCATCTAGAGGGGGCCGGCCCCTTCCCCCTTCCTATACAAATAGAGGGGCGAGGGGAGGGCTGCACAACACATCCAGGGTGCAGCCCCTCCCCTCCCCAACACCTCTCCTCCTCCGTTAAGTGCTTGGCGAAGTCCTGTCGGAGTACTGCCTCTCCATCATCACCACGCCGTCGTGCTGCTGCTGGAGCTTTCTTCCTCAACCTCTCCTTCCCCCTTGTTGGATCAAGAAGGAGGAGACGTCATCCGCTCCGTACGTGTGTTGAACGCGGAGGTGTTGTCCGTTCGGCACTTGGTCATCGATGATTTGGATCACGGCGACTACGACTCCATCATCCCCGTTCCCTTGAACGCTTCCGCACGCGATCTACAAGTGGTATGTAGATGCATCTCTCTCCTATCACTCATTGCTTAGATGATCTCATAGATGGATCTTGGTGAATCCGTAGGAAAAATTTTAATTTTCTGCAACGTTCCCCAACATTAAGTGATGAAGCGACTGATTCATCAGCGACCTCGCGACCGCCGGGAGCAATGAATCTCATTAATTGGAACTGCCGGGGCGGGGGGAACTCTCGGACTGTTCGAGAAATTGTGACGTTCTCGCAGTCGCACTCCCCCATGTTGGTTTTCCTTTGCGATACCAGACAAAAAGCAACAAAAATGAGAAGAATCTGTGGACGCCTCGAATTGAAAGGTTTTGACGGGGTGGACAGTAATGGTTTGAGTGGTGGCCTAGCTCTTTTCTGGCATGAGTCTTGTGTGGTTGAAATCCTAGACAAGGAGGAACGGTATATCGATGCTCTGGTGAAGGTACATGCGGATGCAGAACAGTGGAGAGTCACCTTTGTTTATGGTGAACCACGAGTGGAGAATCGCCACCTCATGTGGGCCAAATTACAGGGTCTAACGAGTGTGTGTGATAGGCCTTGGCTTGTTATTGGTGATTTTAATGAAGCTCTTTGGGATTTCGAACACCTGTCGGCTACCCCTAGACCGTAACAACAAATGATAGCTTTCCGAGATACTTTGGAAGTTTGCGGTCTGATTGATCTTGGCTTCTCAGGGATTCCGTTTACTTAAGATAACCTGCGTGTCGGGGCGAGTAATGTGAAGGTTCGTCTTGATAGAGCTACTGCAACAAATGAATGGCGCAATCTTTTTCCGTTTTATACAGTACAACATGTGGTGTGACCATGCTCGGATCATGTGGCACTGGTTTTGAAGGGCGCTCCAGACACAGGCCAGCATGTCCCCAAACCTAGACACTATGAAGTTTTTTGGGAAAGAGATTCATCTCTACCGGCTGTTGTTAAGGAGGCATGGGAATCTGTTGGCAATGTGGACAATTTGGAGAAACTCCAAACAGAGCTAAGGAAGACCTTGGCTACGCTCTGTACTTGGGGCAGCAAGAAATTCGGCAATATAAAAAGGGAACTAGCTAAGTCAAGAACACAACTAGAGGAACTTATGACCATGAACGCAGATAGACAAGAAATTAGAAACATCACTGATAAGATGAACGAGCTTTTGTACCAGGAGGAAATGATGTGGCTACAACGCTCAAGAATTACGTGGTTGAAGGAAGGCGACCACAACACTAAATACTTTTAGAGTAAGGCTGTTTGGCGCGCTCGCAAAAATAAAATACGCGAGCTAACCGACAGTATTGGTGTGGTTCATTCAAACTTTGAGGAAATGGCCAGTCTGGCAAATGAGTATTTTCAAGGGATTTTTGCTGTAGACCCGGCGTTGGATGCAACATGGGTTCTTGTTTGCTTGAAGCAAAAGTTACTGAGCAGGACAATGTGCGCTTATGTGCTCCCTTTAGCAACAAGGAGATTTCTGATGCCCTATTTTAGATTGGACCATTGAAGGCCCCAGGTCCAGATGGTCTACCCGCGAGGTTCTTTCAGCGGAACTAGGACGTGCTACAAAACAGTGTGATTGCAGCGGTCAGGGGATTTTTTGCTTCTGGGATTATGTTGGAAGGGGTAAATTCTACCTCCATAGTTCTTATTCCTAAAATTGCTAACCCCTCCAGCTTGTCTCACTACAGGCCGATTAGTCTCTGTAATGTAATATACAAGGTCATCTCAAAGTGCATGGTGAATCATTTAAGGCCATTATTGGATGGTATCGTTTCTCCAGAGCAAAGTACCTTTATCCCAGGGCGTTTGATTACTGATAATGCTCTTGTGGCCTTTGAATGTATCCACCACATTAAGCAAGAAAAGGATCCTAGAAAAAGCTTTTGTGCTTACAAACTCGATCTCTCAAAGGCATATGATAGGGTGGATTGGAAGTTCTTGAAGCAGGTGATGCAAAAGCTGGGTTTCTCTCAACGTTGGGTGGACTGGATAATGTCTTGTGTCACATCGGTGAGATACTCTGTCAAACTTAATGGGACCCTCTTGGATTCATTTGCATCGTCGCGTGGGCTTTGGCAGGGCGATCCGCTATCCCCATTCTTGTTCCTTTTTGTGGCTGATGGACTTTCTACAATTCTGAAGCAGTATGTGTCTAGTGGTGATATTACGCCTGTCAAGGTATGTAGAAGAGCTCCAGGGATCTCACACCTATTGTTTGCTGATGATACTATGTTATTTTTCGAAGCAAACCGTGCTCTGGCCGAAACAATAAAGCTAGCATTGGATCAATATGGAAAGGCAACGGGTCAAAGTTTGAATTTTGACAAGTGCTCTATTCTTTTTGGTGAGGCTTGCCCTTATGTCAAACAGGAGGAAATCAGAGGAGTTCTCAATGTCACTAGTTTGGTTTTTGAGGAGAAGTACCTTGGACTCCCCACGCCTGATGGTCGCATGTCTAAGGGAAGATTTCAGAATCTTGAGATGAGCTTAACTAAAAGATTGCTCCAGTGGGGAGATGGTCACCTTGCTCAACCAGGGAGGGAGACACTCATTAAGTCTATTGCTCAGGCCCTTCCCACTTATATGATGTGGGTCTTTAAATTACCATTTTTGGTGTGCGATGAACTTACCAGAATGGTAAGAGCCTTTTATTGGGGAGCTGAGAAGAGGAAGAGGAAAGTGCACTGGCGGGCATGGGATAATCTAATGCAACCAAAGAGTAAAGGAGGTGCTGGTTTTAGAGATTTCAGAATTTTTAACCAAGCACTATTAGCTAGGCAAGCATGGAGATTAATTACAAATCCTGATAGTCTATGCGCACTAGTGTTAAAAGCAAGATACTATCCAGATGGTAAACTTGAGGATACCTTCGCCGGAAATGCTTCTTCTTCTTGGCAAGCTATTAGCTACGGTCTTGAACTCTTGAAGAAGGGTCTGATTTGGAGAGTTGGGAACGGAAGAAATATACACGTTTGGCGTGACAATTGGATACCCATACCCTTCTCCTATAAACCATTCACTTTACAAGGGAGGTGCAGAATCCGCTTCGTCTCAGATTTGCTTAATGAGAACGGTTCATGGAAGGTTGGCTTGTTACATGAATTCTTTATGCCGGCGGATGTTGTGGAGATTTTGAAAATCAGGGGGTCACCAAGACTGGAGGATGATACATTGGCGTGGGGCCCTGGCAAGTTTGGGGCCTTTTCAGTGAGGAGTGCGTACCAGTTTGGCTTCGAGGAAGCTCACAGAAGCACTTCGACGGGCTCCAGCTCATGTCCAGATGGGTGTCGGGACTGCTGGAAATTTATATGGTCGACTGATGTTCCTCCCTCAGTTCGTGATTTCGCATGGCGGGTCGCTACAAGCTCTCTGCCTACATGGAGTAACAAGCATATAAGAGGGCTGGAAACTAGTGGTTTGTGCCCTGTGTGTTCGATAGAGTCTGAGGACTGCTTCCATGCACTATGTCGCTGCACCCTTTCGAGAGCTCTCTGGGATGCTATGTCATAAGTATGGACTCTAGCGAATATTACTACTGTGCAGAATACAGGTGTCGAGTGGCTGCTGCATGCTCTTGCTCCTCTGCCAGATATTGAGCGTTCGATGCTTCTCATGACATCGTGGAGGGCGTGGCACATACACAATGAGATTGTCCATAATAAATCCCCGCCACCCATGGAGGCTTCTCGAAGGTTCTTGATGAGCTACTTGGACTCTCTAATTGGCATTAAAACTGATCTAATTGCTGATCCTAGCAAAGGGAAGTCAACCATAACATATATTCCAGTTCGGCCACATGAGGTAATGGTCGTACCAGACCCCAAGTGGTCTGCTCCTAAGCCCGGCTGGGTTAAGTTGTGTACTGATGGTTCTTTTGCTGTTAATGGATCGGCCTGTGCCGGAATGGTGTTAAGAGACGACAAGGGAGCTATCATCTTCTCTTCCTGTAGGTAGTTATTTTTTTGCCGGGATGCACTTGAAGCTGAATTATGTGCATGCATGGAAGGTTTATCTTTCTCCATCCAGAGAAGTGAGTTACCAGTGAAGATCGACATGGATTCTATAATTGCAGTGAAATTGATCCAGGCTTGAGAGGTTGACATATCGGTATATTCGTCTATCATCAAGGAGATTAGATATCTTATGTCTCTACGTGAAAATTGTATTACTCATGTAAATCGTAGCCAAAATAAAGTTAGTGATAGCTTAGCTAAATTTGCTCGTACTGAGGGTAGAACCATGACTTGGTTAGGTTCTGGTCCTCCTGAGGCTTTGGTACTAGCTGCGATTGATTGTAAGGACTTTGGTGGATGAGTAATACAAATTTCTACCCGCAAAAAAAAAACTCGACCCCTCATATATTCGTCCCCGTCCGCTCGCTGGACCAAACCCTAGACACTTCACACTCCTCTCCCCTCCGCCACCTGAGCTCACCTCCGGCGATTTCTGGCATGGCAGGCAGCGGATCCGACCAGTCCGGATCCGTCGATTGGGGTGTCATCTCGTGCGGGTTGGAAGAGGCAATGCCGGTCCGCATTGCAATCCACCGCTCCTGGTCCGTATTTTTATAGGGATGGATTTCAGGTTTTTTCGAATTATAGTAGTGTTTTTCGCAATGCAGAACATACTAATATGAATAAAGTGGTATATTTATCTTTCTTTTTGCTTGTTTGGATAGCCTCAACAATGGATGCCCACCATGCGTTTGTGATGCTATGACGGCGTCGGATGTGCGTCGAGGGGCACCAATGATTATCTAGATAGTGTTGTGGCTGGTGTCGCGCTGATGCTAGGTCGGCGGTGCTGGGATGATGTAGGTTGTGCGTCGAGGGGCACGAGTGTTTCGATAATGTCAACCGTGTGTCGGTGATGCTGCGATGGTGTCAGCCGTGCGTCGAGGGACACCAGTGATGCTTCAACGACTAGGGCGACGAGGCATGCCATGTTGGTGTAGGTACTCGCGGCCATGCAACGGGTCATGCTTCAATGGTCGTGGTGATGCTTCAACGACCACGATGACGTCGATGACTGCGAAAATGCTTTGATGTGACGGCGACAGGTGTGTTTCGATGGTCCTGGCAATGCTTCCATGACCATGACGACTTCGACAGCCACAACAATGCTTCCACGACTAGGGTGACGAGGCATGCCATGACAGCGTTGACGATTGCGGCCATGCAAACAGGTCATGCATCAATGATAATTGTGATGCTTCGACATTGACCACCATGACGCCGATGAATGACAGTGGCAATGCTTCCATGACCATGACGACTTCGACAGCCACGACAATGCTTCAACGATTAGGGGGAAGAGGCATTGCCCATGACGGAGTTCATGCTCGCAGCCATGCAAAGGGGCATGCTTCAATGGTCGTGGCGATGCTTCGACGACCATGACGACATCGATGACTGCGTGAATGCTTCGTTGACGATGGCGAAAAGTGTGTTTCAATGGTCGTGGGAATGCTTCCATGACCATGACGACTTTGACGGTCACAACAATGCTTCCACGACTAGGGCGACGAGGCAACGTTGACGATCGCAGCCATGCAACAGGGCATGCTTCAATGATAATGGTGATGCTTCGACGACGCCAACATGATGTTGATGAATGGCTGGGGCAATGCTTCCATGACCATGACAACTTCGACGGCCACGGCAATGCTTCAACGACTAGGGCGGCGAGGCATGCCATGACGGTGTTGACCAACACGACCATGCAAGGAGGCATGCTTCAATGGTCATGACGATGCTTCGACGATCACGGCGACGTTGACCACTGCGGAAATTCTTCAACGACGACGACGACGAGGTGTGCCATGACAGCGTCGACGACCGCAGTCATGCAACGAGTCATGCTTCAATGAGCTTTGTGGAGCATCATCGGTGTTGTTATGGAGCGTCTTCGGGCCACCGGAGCATCACCGGTACTTCGATGGAGCATCGTCGGGGCCGTCGAAGCATCGTCATTGCTGCAATGGAGCATCTCCGGTCTGCCGGAGAGTCACCGGTTATGTAACGAAGCATCACCCCTATTGTGTTGGGGCATTGTCGGGCCACGGGAGCACCGTTGATGCTGCAACGAAACTCATTGGTGTTTTGTTGGAGCATTGTCGCCGCTGGAGCATCGCCGGGTCGTCGTGTTGTGAGGCTTTCTTCCAGCTGTGCTACGAGGCATTGCCGGAGCTACATGCCGGTGCCACCACGAAGAACACCACACTGCTTCAAGCGCTTGCAAACTGACTCGACAGATGATGAGCCTGCTGCAAAGCGCCAGTTGCGCGGGCTCGGACTGCACTGCAGCGTGTGCTGGAGTAGTTGAAGACGATCGGACGGCTCTTGTCTATCTCATCGAACTGTGTACGAGGCAATTTAACTTCGGTTTGCATCAGCCGGATTACGCCAAGCAGTGGCCTTGAAATAAACATAGACAACGTGTCTGACGGGTTCAATAATCTAACCTCCTGCCATTGACATAGTGCTCAGTTGCAGGGCTAACACGTACCAATCGGAGCATTCTTCTTGTTTATTTGGTCTACTTTTTTGGTGTAAAGGTTATTAATTAAACTGATAATTCTTTCTCCTACTTCATGCAATAGTACCATGGCTTCGTAGGCATAGGATTATTTCTATGAGAGAGTACGATATAATCATCCATTATAAACAGTTCGTGCAAAGCAACACAAACAAATATACTCTCTCCATTTCTAAATACAAGTCCTTTTAGAGATTTCAATACGGACATATGGATATAGACATACACTTAATCATTTTACTTCGTATGTAGTCCATATTGGATTCTCTAAAGGACTTATATTTACGAATGGAGGGAGTATTTATTTATTATCAGATAGCTAATCGAAAGCAGAACAAACAAGTACTCAGATAAATATTAACGTGTGCACTGACCCGCTGTTCAACAGACAAGGCTCGGTAGAAACAGAATTTGCCCCTGTCGTCTCTACAATCTAAACCATCGTCTTCACCAGCACTTGTAGACACTCAACGGTTCACTCGTGTCGACATAGACGAACGTCTTGAAGGTATCCTCGCAGGTCCTGATACGGGCAACCTGCTTCCCAGGGTTCCTCTCACTGATCCTAACCGTGCCACACTGTGACTTTGTGTCCTCAAGCGGCTTATGTTTGTACAAGGCACACTCTCCACGGAGGCACTCCCTCGTCAGGATGTGCTCACCGTCATAGGAAAAGTGCGGCAGCGTGAGATGTTGACGCTCGTGCCATTGTGGTTGGTGCCGCGGCGCGTGCACTTGCACGCTATACCAGTGGGTCCACTTGACTCGTGGTCGTCTTTCGGTGGACAAGCCACCATCAAGAACCCACACCTCTATCTTGTTGATCGTTTGTGAGACGTGGCTGAAGGTGATACCGAGCCTGCCGAACACATCCGTAAGGCGCCATGTGTCCGGTGGGGTGGATGACGGCAATGTGATGGCGGACACGGCCCGCAAGCCGTCAAGATTAAACGACATGACCTTGTTCCCCCCTTCTCCATTGCCGGCCCAGTATAAGGTGTTGTTGATAGTGACAATGCCGGCATCAAGGTTGTATCTCATGCCATGGGCGGCGCCAGGGAAGACGACGTCACGCCATGCCGCCTCGCTGAGCGCGAACACCAAGACCCTGTCAAAGCAGCACGGGATGTGGACCACCATGTACTGCCCCGTCGCCTGGCTGTATGCGAAGCTGAACGTGCGGTCCCAGACCCGGATGCCGCCGGCGTGCGGCGGTGGCAAAGGCGGGACGGCCAGCCTCTCGCTGGTGACCGGGTTGAACAGGCTAATGGTGTTGCCCCACCTTGCGTCGGTGCGCAGGCAGACGATGCCGTTGTGGGTGCCCACCACTGTGGTGTGTGTACTATCAGTTCCGTTGGACAGGCGCCACTCTATGCCGCGGCGCCCCGTGGATACGTCGATGACTCTGGCAGACTCGACAGTGACGACGAGGGCCTTGGCACGGCTGCGGAGGCTCGTGGCGGTGCGTGTGTCGATGAGGTGGCGCCAGTGACGGCAGACGAGGCGGACCCGGCGGCGGTCGTTGGGATGGAGGCGGTGGAAGATTTCAACGAGGGCGTCGGTGGTGAGGATATCTGTGCCGTCCTCCATGGAGGCGGCCAAGCACTGCCCTAAATTTTCCCTTGTGTATCTATTTGCAGAGAAACCGGAAAACAAATCCCAAGATTAACGTAGGTGTCGTTCCAGACTTATGTCCTCCAATTTCTATTTAGTTTGCCAGGAAGTGATATTTGGTGCGGAATCTGCGTGAGGATTGAGATTAGAGACCACCAACCAAAACACCTGCTATTCTATTTTCTCTTTCTGTTATTACTGGTGTTTTTTTTGGGTTGAATTTTGCATCTTTTTTTTGAGGGCTTGCACTTTGCATCTATGCCGATGCAGACACCTAGCCAAGAAAATTATATCATGTACTATATTTTTTAGAGAATTAATCTATGATTGGAAGGTTATCAGGATAGTTTTTTTTATTTGCGAGAAAACTTTCAATCTATTCACTCCCAATCATTTTTCGAAAATGATCCAGATCTATTATTAAAGTTCAGCGTAAGTACAAAGCATCTAAAAAACAATAAAAATTACATTGAGATTCCAAGTCCCCAAACAAACACTACAGCCGCCCGAACAAGCCGCCAACGC
>NC_057795.1:26884352-26982773 GCF_018294505.1 Triticum aestivum | reverse complement strand
TCTTGTGGATGTCAATGTCTTTGTTGCCCAATGGCGAGGTTTCCTCGTGATCTGCCATGGTTATTCTTCCCTTGCGACAGGAGCACCGCCTATATGGGGGCATGGTGGCTTGGGTCGACCGGAGCGGCTTGCCAGTGATGGCAACATGTAGCGTGGGATGGCAGGTGGCCGACTCACTACCCTGGTAGTTCAATTTGGAGCTCTTGGCATGGCATGGTTTAGTGGCAGGGGTGCTCTAAAGGTGAAAGGCAGTACCTTTCCATGGTTGGTTCCCATGTCAGCGCGGTGCTGATGGTGATGCAAGGATGCCAGTCCTTTTTCGGTTAGTAACCAATCGCATGTTGATCGTATAGTATAGAACTTTTGTTTTGTGCTTGATCAACTAGGTTACATATCGTCTATCCTATATATCTAAGATATTCATCCCCGCTATTTTATTTATCGTGACATGGAACCTGTCCACATCATCAAGTAGGTCTATCATGTAAAAATGCTTTCCCACTAACTTCTTCATGTGCATGCTCTCTCTAACTTTTCATGCGCATGCATCCTACCACAAATGACCATCATCCTATGTTTTTTCACTATTTGTACATGTCTTGATGTCATCCAATCCAATCAAGATGTCTATCACGAGTAACTCTCACATCATTTGGTTACACTTCACGTGCTATTATGGGATCGTCTGACTCCGAATGCCTAAATGACCATCTTTTCTATTCCCATTCTCTTCTGCTTACTTACTGTCCATGTCTCTTTTGCTCCCCCATGTCATGTAATAATGCCTCACTTCTTCATCTCTGATGTTCATGTCATGCGACCGCCTACACTAGTTGTAGATTTGGTTGTTGCATGTGGTAGGCTCTATTTGGCATTTTCCTGTGTTGCTCGCACGCCGTGCCTAGGTGTTTATGATGCACATGGCCATCAGCAGCTGCCCGAGTGAACGATCGGCTGGCCGACTGGCCTCAACTTTTCTTCATCTTGTCCACAATGTACAGAGAAAAAAAAATATAATGGTCTGTACGCCTTTTCCCTTCGCCTTTGTATATTGTTGTAAATATTAAACCAAGTCATTTGCACATGTTCGGTTGCAGAATTTGGTCACATTTCCCCAAGTTTTACGTATCCTATATTATAGAAAAAAGGACCAAAAGCAATTTAAAGGAATGCTTTCTGAAGTCTTCTTTCCTATCCGTTAAATGTGAAGATAAGATCTTTTGGGGTTATTGGTTATATTAATATTCAATTTGAGTTGCATACTAGATGGATATACTATGTAACTAATTCATGACTAGATACTACAGTTTGACTAGCGACATGTATAACTTGTGTGCTGATAATAGCACATGCTATAAAGTTTGAGATTTTGTTCTTTGTGCTCTTTGTTTGCGCACACTCTCACGTATTATTTCATGAGTAACTGCTTCATGATTAATTTTTAAAATTTTGGTTGTATTTAGTTTACATTTTTATCCTTTCTGCAAAAATGCGTGGGGATTTGTGTAGTTGCTTTTTGTTAGCAAGCATAAAGGTCGAAGGACTAATCCGATCTGACCGTACCTGCAGGTGGATATATTCGTGATGGACCTCGGGTTGTCAACAAAAATGTCTATTTTATTTACAGTAAAAAATATGAATTGCCGACGAGTCCTACACACCCCTTTCCCGAATCAAGCTGCTCCTCCACAGTGAAAATGCAAAGTGTGTTCTGACACAACACATAGAAGAAGGGATAGGAATTATTTGAAAAAATAAAGCATAGCCACCCCTTGATCAATCTCTTCTCCCCTCCTCCTCAGGCCATCCCTCCGACACCACGGGACGAAGATGAGGGGATTCCCGTCTCTCTTCATTTATGTAGTGGATTCAACGATGATGGTGGTGTCATCTTGAATAAAATACCTCCAACTCCAATTTCATCTTGTTGGCGGCTATTCCAGCATGTGGAGGAGCTTGCGAGTTATCATAACTGTTGTTCTTCACGGATGACGGGTTGGTTACTTGTTTTTTCTATCAGTCGAACTGCATGTTCATCTTTAGCTGCAACATCGTCTTGGTCTAGTGACATTCAACGAACGGAGGGCTTCTATTCGGCATTCAACGAGATCATCGCCTTCCTAATCGCTGTAATCCCCGTCGGTTATTTGTTGGGCATAATTGGGAATCTCCATCATATGTGGACGAACGAAGGGCAACTGTTTGGCATTCAACGAGTGTGTTTCACCCACATTTCTTTACAGGTACTTCAGCGGCTGGATTTATCGATGTTGTCCATTATCAATGTGAGCTATGGTGACACATAATGGAGACAAGGTGAAGTAACCTCTCAAAGGCTTTGAATAGGTGCATGAATCACATACCTAATATGTGAGAAGCTTCCCACCATATGAACATACGCATACATACATACATACCCTTGAGTATCTTGAGCTTAAGCCGGTATATCGAAGAATGACAAACTCATCACATGTGTATCGTAGTTGACGAGAACATCTTCTCCCACTCAATGAACATCGCTGTAAAGTCTTAAACAAAAAATATATTTGAGAACTTGTGTCAAGTCTAGAACTTGAACCCCAAGTGTGCCAGTTCCAATTCCATCACAAATAACCTAACGATCTAAGCTACCCACAGTTTGCCTTGACAATATATAATTTCACAAAAATATTGTAGCACTAGATGCAAATACGTTGTAGTGGTGCATCTGGAGTGCTGGTGATGAGATCAGTCATTGAGGAACATGTGTGATGGCATTGAGGCAATGCAACACTTTTATTATTGTGTTATGAATTTAGCAAGATCAATCCGTGAACTTCTGACTGTTATTGAGATGTTAGTTGAGGGAATTTTGTAACTTTACTCTCATCACTTGTACATCTCGATTATGCTAAAAACATGTGAACTTAACTAATGTGGCCTACAATACATGGACAACTTACATGATGTTTCAGTGTCGATTTCCTTTCATCCAGAATAAAACATCACTTGCTAAATCTAATGATCGCTTACAAATAGATGGTACAATACAATAGTACATAATTGCTAGCATAGGCCAATCGAGCAAAAGAATGGGCAATTACAATCAGTTAGCCTCATGGTTCTCATCGATTGAAGTTACAACTAGCTGCTACTAGCCCAACATCAAGCTTGGACAATTACGTCGTGTTTTTTTCCAGTGGGAAACCACTAACATGCTGTAGTGAATCAATTTGTTGCGACTAACATGTATGGATTAATTGTGAAGGAATGATGATCTAAACTAGGTACCTAAGTGGCCCGCTCTACCACAAATAACCTAATGATCTGAGCTATGCTTAGTTTCTCGAAATAGGCTTTCGCCCCGCTTTATAGATAAAGCAAAAATCCATACATCCAACATCCAGATAAGCCATAAAGGCATCGGCTGGGGCAACAACAAAATAATGCCCAAGGAGAAATAGAAGAGAAAACAAAAACAAAGCTACCTAGTTGTGGCTGACGGGTGAAACTAGGATGAAGAAATCTGACGGGCCGAGTCCACGAGCGCATCTAGCATGGTGTCTAGCCGCGCGCGGTCGTGCTGCCTAGTAACTGGGTGCCATTGCTGCAGAAAAGCGAGGAATTTGAACAGAGAGTCGGATGCCTACCTCGGGAACACCTTCTCAATAACCATTTTATTTGTTGTCATCCAAAGAGTCTATGACATGGCCGCAAAGATCAGCCAGAATGTGCGGCGGTGTTGTCCTGGCATGGTAGCCCGGGCCTAGAGAAAGTCCACGAGATCCAGGGCCTCCTAGTCGGGCCATAGTGCCTCACAGACGAACTACCAAAGTACCCGAGCCGTCGTGCACGAGAATATAATATGGGCCACAGTCTCAGGGACCCTGCATAAAGGGCAAAGTACATCACCCGGGCACTATCGCTTGAGCACCTCGGTCCCCGAAGGGAGGTAATATCTAAGAAGATGCCAGACAAAGATCTTTATCTTCAAGTGCATGAGAGCCTTCCACAAGTTACATAGCCAAGGGATAATCGGGAGGCAACCTAGAGCATTGTATGCGGATTTGACGGAAAACTCAGCCGAAGGTCCGGATAGTCTGAGCCTCCACGATACAGTGTCCGGATAGTCCGGCAACGCTGGCGGCAGGGCTGCCATCAGTCTAGTCCATTCAGCATGCTCTGCCTGCCCAAACATCCAGCGGAACCCGATATCCCACTGTCCCGAACGTGACGCCTCGGAAACTAGAATAGACGGGTCCGAGCATAAAGAGAAAAAGGTAGGGAAGCCCACCCCGAGGGTCTCGGTACCCATCCATGGGTCTAACCAGAATTGGGTCCCGTCCCCGTTACCTATTGTGAAGGAAATCCCAAGGCAGATGTCCTCCTTTATCTTTTGTATGGATTGCCAAAACTGGGAACCTCTCGGCCGTGAGCACGCCAGGAGGGATACACCTCTCAGATATTTTGCTGAATCAGCCATAACCACAGTCCTCACTCGCCGCGCATGATCCACCATACCCATTGTAGCATAAGTGCAACATTCATGCAATGGGACGCCATAATTCCCATCCCAACTTGTTCCTTGGGCCTGCAGATATCTGCCCATGACGATGTGATATTTTTGGCGGTCGTCTGGGGCCTGCCAGAAGAACCTCGCGAGTCCTTATCGAAGGAGCCATGAACACCTTCCTGTAGGATATACACCCCCATCAAGAACATGGGGAGACTCACCAGGCTAGCAGAAATAAGGATCAATTTACTCCCCTTGGACATAAACCATCTGCATCAGGGCTCAGCCCGCGTCGCCACCCGTTCTACCAACAAATCGAAGGCACACATTAGAATCTTTGAGTCGGCCATCGGCGTTCCCAAATGGGTAAGGGAATGGGAAATGATGCCAGTCTGCAAATCAAGTTAGCCGCAATCCGTTGTTGCTCGTCAGTCGGGAATCCTATAATTATGACCTCGCTCTTATCAAAGTTGATCTTAAGTCCCGACATGGCCTCAAAGCAGAGAAGCATGAATTTAAGATTCACTATGTCAAGGGACGATCCTTCCACCATAATCATGGTGTTGTCCGCATATTGGAGGTGTAGTTTGCCCTGACAATATGTAATTTCACAAAAATATTGTAGCACGAGACTGAAATATGTTGTAGTGCTGGATTCAGAGTGTTGGTGATGAGAGCATGGAGGAAGATGTGTCGGCGATGAAGCAGCGCAACACTTTTATTATTGTGTTATATGAAACCATGAACTGCTGATTGTTATCAAGATGTTAGTCCAGGAGATTTTGTGACTTCACTCTCATCACTTGTACATTTCGATTATGCTAAAAAAATGTGTTAACTTTACTAATTTGGTCTACAATACATGAACAACTTTTCAGTGTCAACTTCCTTTCACCCAGAATAAAACATCACTTGCTAAAAACAATGATCGCTTATAGACAGATGGTACAGTACATAATTGGATGGAGCAAAAGAATGGGCAATTACTACTAGTTAGCCTCATGGCCCTTATCGATTGAAGTTACAAATAGATGCTACTAGCCAAACATCTTCATTTTCTCCAAAAAAAGAAAGAAAGAAAAACCCAACATGTTCATGGCCATGGATGTAGGTGACGGCGGCGACAGTATTATCATGTGGTCGCTGCACCTCGTGATCATCTCAGTCAAGAAGCCATAGATGACCACTACATCAGTCTTTTCCCCCGGGGGAAACCACTACTCAGTTTAACATGCTGTGGCGAATCAATTTTTGCGACTAACATGTATGGTTTACTCGCAAAGGAGCAATGGTCCATGTAGACTTTTATTAGAGGAGTGCGTACTTAAGTGGCAAAAGTAAAAGGCTAAAGCAAAGCATCCATCACAATTATTGTAGAGAGATTGACATGATCAAAGGATTATAAAGTACTAGTAACAACGAAGCTGCATACGGTCTGCGTATACAAGAGAACTCTTTCAAAACCGAATAGCCAGTATCTGATATAATTTACCACTCTTGGTACATCATAAAAATTCCAAATTATTAATGATTAAACTAGGTATATGTAGCGCTAATTAATAAGCTAATGATGAGGCCGGCGTCGATCACAATCAGCCCGACTTTAACTCCTGCTCCTCCTTCATGTCGCTGGCGGCTGCCTCGTCGTTGATTATGCACTTCATCAGCGCCGCCCGCGCGCTGACGCAAGCCTCGTTGTCGTCTGGTGGTGGTTCTTGCCCTGCACACGCGGCAGCCCACACGCCGATCTTATCTCGGCATTCACCTACCTTCAAACACTTGATAGCGGTGTGGATGATGGAATCGGCTTGCGGTGACTGGTGAGAATCCGCTGATGAGGACGACGGGGATTCGCTCTCCATGACGACGATGATTGGTGGTGGAACTTACGAGAAGAAGTAGCTAGCTAGGGCGTAAAACTGTCGATGGTTTCCCTTATATTTATGGATGGATGGACGTACGTACGTGCTGATATCTAGATGAGTTCGGCTCGGACTACTATTATTCTTGTACCTGGGAGTCCAGCTCAGCTCATGCGTGTTCTTCATAGGAAAGTAATAAGAGATCGATCGGAACATCGCGGGAGTGTAAAAAAGTAGGAGACAAATCAGGCCTGCGCAAAAACGCCCTGGCCCGCTGGCCGTCGGCCAAATCGACCGGCGCCGGAACCCGGCGTGCGTGCATCTCGCGCCGCAGGCTGTTGCCCAAAATCAAGCTACCGCTCAACAATTTTTTCTGGACGCGCAGGTAGGAGCGTATTGATCTGAGTATTTTGATCGCGGCGGAGTGATGTATGTACTCCAATCTGAATCAAAAACCAACTAATAGTAATACAAGTGTGAATATTATGTATGCCCGACCACGGCAAAAGATTATGTATGTAATTTCGGCTCAATGCCCGACCAGGGCAAAAGATAAAGAAGAGATGAGTGTCATCCCCTATGCCTCAGCAATAGGATCTATTATGTATGCCATGTTATGTACCAGACCTGATGTAAACCTTGCCGTAAGTTTGGTAGGAAGGTACCAAAGTAATCCCGGCAAGGAACACTGGACAGCGGTAAAGAATATCCTGAAGTACCTGAAAAGGACAAAGGACATGTTTCTCGTTTATGGAGGTGACGAAGAGCTCGTCGTAAAGGGTTACGTCGATGCTAGCTTCGACACAGATCTGGATGACTCTAAGTCACAAACCGGATACGTATATATGTTGAATCGTGGACCAGTAAGCTGGTGCAGTTGCAAGCAGAGCGTCGTGGCGGGATCTACATGTGAAGCGGAGTACATGGCAGCCTCGGAGGCAGCACATGAAGCAATATGGATGAAGGGGTTCATCACCGACCTAGGAGTCATACCCAATGCGTCGGGGCCGATCACTCTCTTCTGTGACAACACTGGAGCTATTGCCCTTCCCAAGGAGCCCAGGTTTCACAAGAAGACCAGGCACATCAAGCGTCGTTTCAACTCCATCCGTGAAAATGTTCAAGATAGAGACATAGATATTTGCAAAGTACATACGGATCTGAATGTCGCAGATCCGTTGACTAAACCTCTTTCACGAGCAAAACATGATCAACACCAGAACTCTATGGGTGTTCGATTCATCGCAATGTAACTAGATTATTGACTCTAGTGCAAGTGGGAGACTGTTGGAAATATGCCCTAGAGGCAATAATAAAAGGATTATTATTATATTTCTTTATTCATGATAGTTGTCTTTTATGTTGGAAATATGCCCTAGAGACAATAATAAAAGGATTATTATTCTATTTCTTTGTTCATGATAGTTGTCTTTTATTCATGCTATAATTGTATTATCCGGAAATCGTAATACACGTGTGAATATTTAGGCCACAACATGTCCCTAGTAAGCCTCTGGTTGACTAGCTCGTTGATCAACAAATAGTCATGGTTTCATGACTATGGACATTTGGATGTCGTTGATAACGGGATCACATCATTAGAAGAATGATGTGATGGACGAGACCCAATCCTAAGCATAGCACAAGATCGTGTAGTTCATTTTGCTAGAGCTTTTCCAATGTCAAGTATCTCTTCCTTAGACCATGAGATCGTGTAACTCCTGGATACCGTAGGAGTGCTTTGGGTGTACCAAACGTCACAACGTAACTGGGTGACTATAAAGGTGCACTACAGGTATCTCCGAAAGTGTCTGTTGGGTTGACACGGATCGAGACTGGGATTTGTCACTCCGTATGAGGGAGAGGTATCTCTGGGCCCACTCGGTAATGCATCATCATAATGAGCTCAAAGTGACCAAGTGTTTGGTCACGGGATCATGCATTACGGTATGAGTAAAGTGACTTGCCGGTAACGAGACTGAACGAGGTATTGGGATACCGACGATCGAGTCTCGGGCAAGTAACGTACCGTTTGACAAAGGGAATTGTATACGGGGTTGATTGAATCCTCGACATCATGGTTCATCCGATGAGATCATCGAGGAGCATGTGGGAGCCAACATGGGTATCCAGATCCCGTTGTTGGTTGTTGACCGGAGAGCCATCTCGGTCATGTCTACATGTCTCCCGAACCCGTAGGGTCTACACACTTAAGGTTCGGTGACGCTAGGGTTATTAGGAAGACTTGTATGTGATTACCGAATGTTGTTCGGAGTCCCAGATGAGATCCCGGACGTCACGAGGAGTTCCGGAATGGTCCGGAGGTGATGATTTATATATGGGAAGTTGTCATACGGTCACCGGAAAGTTTCGGGGGCATATCGGTATTGTACCGGGGCCACCGGAGGGGTTCCGGGGGTCCACCGAGAGGGGCAACCCCTCTCGGAGGGCCTCATGGGCCGTAGGGGGCAGGGAACCAGCCCCTGGAGGGCTGGGCGCCCCCCCCCTTGGGCCCATGCGCCTAGGGTTAGGGGGAAACCCTAGTGGGGGCGCCCCCCTTGCTTGGGGGGCAAGCCCCCTCCCTTGGCCGCCGCCCCCCCCCCCCTCTAGATCTCATCTAGAGGGGGCTGCCCCCTTCCCCCTTCCTCTATAAATAGAGGGGCGAGGGGATGGCTGCACAACACATCCAAGGCACAGCCCCTCCCCTCCACAACACCTCTCCTCCTCCGTTAACTGCTTGGCGAAGCCGTGTCGGAGTACTGCCTCTCCACCATCACCACGCCGTACGTGTGTTGAACGCGAAGGTGCTGTCTGTTCGGCACTTGGTCATCTGTGATTTGGATCACGGCAAGTACGAATCCATCATCCCCGTTCCCTTGAACGCTTCCGCACGCGATCTACAAGTGGTATGTAGATGCATCTCTCTCCTATCACTCGTTGCTTCGATGAACTCATAGATGGATCTTGGTGAAACCATAGGAAAATTTTTAATTTTCTGCAACATTCCCCAACAGTGGCATCATGAGCTAGGTCTATGCGTAGTTCTCTATTGCATGAGTAGAACACAATTTTGTTGTGGGCGTAGATCTTGTCAACTTGCTTGCCGCTACTAGTCTTATTTTGCTTCAGCGGTATTGTGGGATGAAGCGGCCCGGACCGACCTTACACGTACGCTTACGTGAGAAAGGTTTCACCGACTGACATGCTCTAGTTGCATAAGGTGGCTAGTGGTGTCTGTCTCTCCCACTTTAGTTGGAGCGGATTCGACAAAAAGGGTCCTTATGAAGGGTAAATAGAAGTTGACAAAATCACGTTGTGGTTATTCGTAGGTAAGAAAACGTTCTTGCTAGAACCCAATTGCAGCCACGTAAAAGATGCAACAACAATTAGAGGACGTCTAACTTGTTTTTACAGCAATTGTCATGTGATGTGATATGGCCAGAAGTTGTGATGAATGATGAATGATATATTGTGATGTATGAGATCATGTTCTTGTAATAGGAATCACGACTTGCATGTCGATGAGTATGACAACTGGCAGGAGCCATAGGAGTTGTCTTTATTTTTTATGACCTGCGTGTCATTGAAGAACGCCATGTAAATTACTTTACTTTATTGCTAAACGCGTTAGCCATAGAAGTAGAAGTAGTCGTTGGCGTGACAACTTCATGAAGACACGATGATGGAGATTATGATGATGGAGATCATGGTGTCATGCCGGTGACAAAGATGATCATGGAGCCCCGAAGATGGAGATCAAAGGAGCTATATGATATTGGTCATATCATGTCACTATTATATAATTGCATGTGATGTTTATTATGTTTATGCATCTTGTTTACTTAGAACGACGGTAGTAAATAAGATGATCCCTTATAATAATTTCAAGAAAGTGTTCCCCCTAACTGTGCGCCGTTGCTAAAGTTCGTCGTTTCGAAGCACCACGTGATGATCGAGTGTGATAGATCCTTACGTTCACATACAACGGGTGTAAGATAGTGTTACACATGCATAAACACTTAGGGTTAACTTGACAAGCCTAGCATGTACAGACATGGCCTCGGAACACAAGAGACCGAAAGGTCGAACATGAGTCATATGGAAGATACGATCAACATGGAGATGTTCACCGATGATGACTAGTCTGTCTCACGTGATGATCGGACACGGCATAGTCGACTCGGATCGTGTAACACTTAGATGACTAGAGGGATGTGTAATCTGAGTGGGAGTTCATTAAATAATTTGATTAGATGAACTTAATTATCATGAACTTAGTCTAAAATCTTTGCAAAATATGTCTTGTAGATCAAATGGCCAACGCTCATGTCAACATGAACTTCAACGCGTTCCTAGAGAAAACCAAGCTGAAAGATGATGGCAGCAACTATTCAGACTGGGTCCCGAACCTGAGGATTATCCTCATAGCAGCCAAGAAAGCATATGTCCTAGAAGGACCGCTAGGTGAAGCACCCATCCCAGAGAACCAAGACATTATGAATGCTTGGCAGTCACGTGCTGATGATTACTCCCTCGTTCAGTGCAGCATGCTTTACAGCTTAGAACCGGGGCTCCAAAAGCGTTTTGAGCAACACGGAGCATATGAGATGTTCGAGGAGCTGAAAATGGTTTTTAAAGCTCATGCCCGGGTCGAGAGATATGAAGTCTCCGACAAGTTCTACAGTTGTAAGATGGAGGAAAACAGTTCTGTTAGTGAGCACATACTCAAAATGTCTGGGTAGCACAACCGCCTGTCTCAGCTGGAGATCAACCTCCTGGACGAGGCGGTCATTGACAGAATCCTTCAGTCGCTCCCACCAAGCTACAAGAGCTTTGTGATGGACTACAATATGCAGGGGATGGTAAAGACCATTCCTGAAGTATTTTCAATGCTGAAGTCAGCAGAGGTTGAAATCAAGAAAGAACATCAAGTGTTGATGGTCAATAAGACCACTAAGTTCAAAAAGGACAAGGGTGAGAAGAACTTCAAGAAGGACGGCAAAGATGTTGCCGCGCCCGGTAAGCCAGTTACCGGGAAGAAGTCAAAGAATGGACCCAAGCCTGAGACTGAGTGCTTTTATTGCAAAGGGAAGGGTCACTGGAAGCGGAACTGCCCCAAATACTTAGCGGGCAAGAAGGCCGGCAACACTAAAGGTATATGTGATATACATGTAATTAATGTGTACCTTACCAGTACTCGTAATAACTCCTGGGCATTTGATATCGGTGCCATTGCTCATATTTGTAACTCACAGCAGGAGCTGCGGAATAAGCGGAGACTGGCGAAGGACGAGGTGACGATGCGTGTCGGGAATGGTTCCAAGGTCGATGTGATCGCCGTCGGCACGCTACCTCTACATTTACCTACGGGATTAGTTTTAAACCTTAATAATTGTTATTTAGTGCCAAGTTTGAGCATGAACATTGTATCTGGATCTCGTTTAATAAGAGATGGCTACTCATTTAAATCTGAGAATAATGGTTTTTCTATTTATATGAGAGATATGTTTTATGGTCATGCCCCGATGGTCAAATGTTTATTCTTAATGAATCTCGAACGTAATGTTACACATATTCATAGTGTGAACACCAAAAGATGTAAAGTTGATAACGATAGTCCCACATACTTGTGGCACTGCCGCCTTGGTCACATTGGTGTCAAGCGCATGAAGAAGCTCCATGCCGATGGACTTTTAGAGTCTCTCGATTATGAATCATTTGACACATGCGACCATGCCTCATGGGCAAAATGACCAAGACTCCGTTCTCCGGAACTATGGAGCGAGCAACCAACTTATTGGAAATCATACATACTGATGTGTGTGGTCCAATGAGCGTTGAGGCTCGCGGAGGATATCGTTATGTTCTCACTCTCACTGATGACTTAAGTAAATATCGGTATGTCTACTTGATGAAACACAAGTCTGAGACCTTTGAAAAGTTTAAGGAATTTCAGAATGAAGTAGAGAATCAACGTGACTGAAAGATAAAATTCTTACGATCGGATCGTGGAGGAGAATATTTAAGTCACGAATTTGGTACGCACTTAAGGAAATGTGGAATCGTTTCACAACTCACGCCGCCTGGAACACCTCAGCGTAACGGTGTGTCCGAACGTCGTAATCGCACTGTATTGGATATGGTGCGATCTATGATGTCTCTTACCGATTTACCACTATCATTTTGGGGATACGCTCTAGAGACAGCTACATTCACTTTAAATAGGGCACCGTCTAAATCCGTTGAGACGACACCGTATGAATTATGGTTTGGGAAGAAACCTAAGCTGTCGTTTCTAAAAGTTTGGGGATGCGATGCTTATGTCAAGAAACTTCAACCTAAAAAGCTCGAACCCAAGTCGGAAAAATGCGTCTTCATAGGATACCCTAAGGAAACCATTGGATATACCTTCTACCTTAGATCCGAAGGCAAGATCTTTGTTGCCAAGAACGGCTCCTTTCTGGAAAAAGAGTTTCTCTCGAAAGGAATAAGTGGGAGAAAAGTAGAACTCGATGAAGTACCACCTCTTGAACCGGAAAGTAGTGCAGCCCAGGAAAATGTTCCTGTGGTGCCTACACCAACTGGAGAGGAAATTAATGATGATGATCAAGGTACTTCGGATCAAGTTGCTACTGAACTTCGTAGGTCCACGAGGACACGTTCCACACCAGAGTGGTATGGCAACCCTGTCCTGGAAATCATGTTTTTAGACAATGGTGAACCTTCGAACTATGAAGAAGCGATGGCGGGCCCAGATTCCAACAAATGGCTAGAAGCCATGCAATCCGAGATAGAATCCATGTATGAAAACAAAGTATGGACTTTGACTGACTTGCCCGATGATTGGCGAGCGATAGAAAACAAATGGATCTTTAAGAAGAAGACGGACGCGGATGGTAATGTCACCATCTATAAAGCTCGACTTTTCGCTAAGGGTTATCGGCAAGTTCAAGGGATTGACTACGATGAGACTTTCTCTCCCGTAGCGAAGCTTAAGTCCATCCGAATCATGTTAGCAATTGCCGCATACTATGATTATGAGATATGGCAGATGGACGTCAAAACGGCATTCCTGAACGGCTATCTTAAGGAAGAGCTGTATGTGATGCAGCCGGAAGGTTTTGTCGATCCTAAGAATGCTAACAAAGTATGCAAGCTCCAGCGATCTATTTATGGGCTGGTGCAAGCATCTCGGAGTTGGAACATTCGCTTTGATGAGATGATCAAAGCGTTTGGGTTTATGCAGACTTATGGAGAAGCCTGCATTTACAAGAAAGTGAGTGGGAGCTCTGTAGCATATCTCATATTATATGTAGATGACATACTTTTGATGGGAAATGATATAGAATTCTTGGACAACATTAAGGCCTACTTGAATAATCCCGGCAAGGAACACTGGACAGCGGTCAAGAATATCCTGAAGTACCTGAAAAGGACAAAGGACATGTTTCTCGTTTATGGAGGTGACGAAGAGCTCGTTGTAAAGGGTTACGTCGATGCTAGCTTCGACACAGATCTGGATGACTCTAAGTCACAAACCGGATACTTATATATGTTGAATCATGGAGCAGTAAGCTGGTGCAGTTGCAAGGAGAGCGTCGTGGCGGGATCTACATGTGAAGCGGAGTACATGGCAGCCTCGGAGGCAGCACATGAAGCAATATGGATGAAGGAGTTCATCACCGACCTAGGAGTCATACCCAATGCGTCGGGGCCGATCACTCTCTTCTGTGACAACACTGGAGCTATTGCCCTTGACAAGGAGCCCAGGTTTCACAAGAAGACCAGGCACATCAATCGTCGTTTCAACTCCATCAGTGAAAATGTTCAAGATGGAGACATAGATATTTGCAAAGTACATACGGATCTGAATGTCGCAGATCCGTTGACTAAACCTGTTTCACGAGCAAAACATGATCAACACTAGAACTCTATGGGTGTTCGATTCATCACAATGTAACTAGATTATTGACTCTAGTGCAAGTGGGAGACTGTTGGAAATATGCCCTAGAGGTAATAATAAAAGGATTATTATTATATTTCTTTGTTCATGATAGTTGTCTTTTATGTTGGAAATATGCCCTAGAGGCAATAATAAAAGGATTATTATTATATTTCCTTGTTCATGATAATTGTCTTTTATTCATGCTATAATTGTATTATCCGGAAATCGTAATACACGTGTGAATACTTGGACCAAATACGTTCCTAGTAAGCCTCTAGTTGACTAGCTCGTTGGTCAACAGATAGTCATGGTTTCCTGACTATGGACATTAGATGTCGTTGACAACGGGATCACATCATTAGGAGAATGATGTGATGGACAAGACCCAATCCTAAGCATAGCACAAGATCGTGTAGTTTGTTTTGCTGGAGCTTTTCCAATGTCAAGTATCTATTCCTTAGACCATGAGATCGTGTAACTCCCGGATACCGTAGGAGTGCTTTGGGTGTACCAAACGTCACAACGTAACTGGGTGACTATAAAGGTGCACTACAGGTATCTCCGAAAGTGTCTGTTGGGTTGACACGGATCGAGACTGGGATTTGTCACTCGTATGACGGAGAGGTATCTCTGGGCCAACTCGGTAATGATTATCAGAATGATCTCAAAGTGACCAAGTGTTTGGTCACGGGATCATGCATTACGGCACGAGTAAAGTGACTTGCCGGTAACGAGACTGAACGAGGTATTGGGATACCGATGATCGAGTCTCGGGCATGTAACGTACCGATTGACAAAGGGAATTGTATACGGGGTTGATTGAATCCTCGACATCGTGGTTCATCCGATGAGATCATCGAGGAGCATGTGGGAGCCAACATGGGTATCCAGATCCAGCTGTTGGTTATTGACCGGAGAGCCATCTCGGTCATGTCTGCATGTCTCCCGAACCGGTAGGGTCTACACACTTAAGGTTCGGTGACGCTAGGGTTATTAGGAAGACTTGTATGTGATTACCGAATGTTGTTCGGAGTCCCGGATGAGATCCCCGATGTCACGAGGAGTTCCGGAATGGTCCGGAGGTGAAGATTTATATATGGGAAGTTGTCATACGGACACCGGAAAGTTTTGGGGGCATATCGGTATTGTATCGGGGCCACCGGAGGGGTTCCGGGGGTCCACCGGGAGGGGCCACCCCTCTCGGAGGGCCTCATGGGCCACAAGGGGCAGGGAACCAGCCCCTGGAGGGCTGGGCGCCCCCCCTTGGGCCCATGCGCCTAGGGTTGGGGGGGGAACCCTAGTGGGGGCGCCCCCCTTGCTTGGGGGGCAAGCCCCCCTCCCTGGCCGCCCCCCTCTAGATCTCATCTAGAGGGGGCCGGCCCCCTTCCCCCTTCCCCTATAAATAGAGGGGCGAGGGAAGGGCTGAACACTTGATCCAAGGCGCAGCCCCTCCCCTCCCCAACACCTCTCCTCCTCCGTTGAGTGCTTGGCGAAGCCCTGTCGGAGTACTGCCTCTCCACCATCATCACACCGTCGTGCTGCTGCTGGAGCCTTCTTCCTCAACCTCTCCTTCCCCCTTGCTGGATCAAGAAGGAGGAGACGTCGTCCGCTCCGTACGTGTGTTGAACGCGGAGGTGCTGTCCGTTCAGCACTTGGTCATCGGTGATTTGGATCACGGCGAGTACGACTCCATCATCCCCGTTCCCTTGAACGCTTCCGCACGCGATCTACAAAGTGGTATGTAGATGCAATCTCTCTCCCATGACTCGTTGCTTAGATGAACTCATAGATGGATCTTGGTGAAACCGTAGGAAAAATTTTAATTTTCTGCAACGTTCCCCAACATTAAGTGATGAAGCGACTGATTCATCGGCGACCTCGCGACCGCCGGGAGCAATGAATCTCATCAGTTGGAACTGCCGGGGCGGGGGGAACTCTCGGACTGTTCGAGAAATTGTGACGCTCTCGCAGTCGCACTCCCCCATGTTGGTTTTCCTTTGCGATACCAGACAAAAAGCAACAAAAATGAGAAGAATCTGTGGACGCCTCGAATTGAAATGTTTTGACGGGGTGGACAGTAATGGTTTGAGTGGTGGCCTAGCTCTTTTCTGGCATGAGTCTTGTGTGGTTGAAATCCTAGACGAGGAACGGTATATCGATGCTCTGGTGAAGGTACATGCAGATGCAGAACAGTGGAGAGTCACCTTTGTTTATGGTGAACCACGAGTGGAGAATCGCCACCTCATGTGGGCCAAATTACAGGGTCTAACGAGTGTGTGTGATAGGCCTTGGCTTGTTCTTGGTGATTTTAATGAAGCTCTTTGGGATTTCGAACACCTGTCGGCTACCCCTAGACCGTAACAACAAATAATAGCTTTCCGAGATACTTTGGAAGTTTGTAGTCTGATTGATCTTGGCTTCTCAGGGATTCCGTTTACTTAAGATAACCTGCGTGTTGGGGTGAGTAATGTGAAGGTTCGTCTTGATAGAGCTACTGCAACAAATGAATGGCGCAATCTTTTTCCGTTTTATACAGTACAACATGTGGTGTGACCATGCTCGGATCATGTGGCACTGGTTTTGAAGGGCGCTCCAGACACAGGCCAGCATGTCCCCAAACCTAGACGCTATGAAGTTTTTTGGGAAAGAGATTCATCTCTACCGGCTATTGTTAAGGAGGCATGGGAATCTGTTGGCAATGTGGACAATTTGGAGAAACTACAAACGGCGCTAAGGAAGACCTTGGCTACGCTCTGTACTTGGGGCAGCAAGAAATTCGGCAATATAAAAAGGGAACTAGCTAAGTCAAGAACACAACTAGAGGAACTTATGACCATGAACGCAGATAGACAAGAAATTAGAAACATCACTGATAAGATGAACGAGCTTTTGTACCAGGAGGAAATGATGTGGCTACAACGCTCAAGAATTACGTGGTTGAAGGAAGGCGACCGCAACACTAAATACTTTTAGAGTAAGGCTGTTTGGCGCGCTCGCAAAAATAAAATACGCGAGCTAACCGACAGTATTGGTGTGGTTCATTCAAACTTTGAGGAAATGGCCAGTCTGGCAAATGAGTATTTTCAAGGGATTTTTGCTGCAGACCCGGCGTTGGATGCAACATGGGTTCTTGTTTGCTTGAAGCAAAAGTTACTGAGCAGGACAATGTGCGCTTGTGTGCTCCCTTTAGCAACAAGGAGATTTCTGATGCCCTATTTTAGATTGGACCATTGAAGGCCCCAGGTCCAGATGGTCTACCCGCGAGGTTCTTTCAGCGGAACTAGGACATGCTACAAAACAGTGTGATTGCAGCGGTCAGGGGATTTTTTGCTTCTGGGATTATGCCAGAAGGGGTAAATTCTACCTCCATAGTTCTTATTCCTAAAATTGCTAACCCCTCCAGCTTGTCTCACTACAGGCCGATTAGTCTCTGTAATGTAATATACAATGTCATCTCAAAGTGCATGGTGAATCATTTAAGGCCATTATTGGATGGTATTGTTTCTCCAGAGCAAAGTACCTTTATCCCAGGGCGTTTGATTACTGATAATGCTCTTGTGGCCTTTGAATGTATCCACCACATTAAGCAAGAAAAGGATCCTAGAAAAAGCTTTTGTGCTTACAAACTCGATCTCTCAAAGGCATATGATAGGGTGGATTGGAAGTTCTTGAAGCAGGTGATGCAAAAGCTGGGTTTCTCTCAATGTTGGGTGGACTGGATAATGTCTTGTGTCACATCGGTGAGATACTCTGTCAAACTTAATGGGACCCTCTTGGATTCATTTGCACCGTCGCGTGGGCTTTGGCAGGGCGATCCGCACTAGTAGAAAAAGGGTCAAACGTGAAGCACATTAGTGCTGGTTTGTATTAGAGCCGGCACAAATGTATACATTAGTGCCGGTTCCAATGGCTAGCCGGGCCGCTCTCATTAGTACCGGTTCGTGGCTAACCTTTAGCACAGGTTCGTGCCACGAACCGGTACTAATGAGGGTGGTGGCAGGATGTTGTCAGTCTGGGCCCCCTCCAGCACCTTTAGTACCGGTTCGTGCCACGAACCGGTACTATAGGTCCTCCTGCATATAAACCCTTCGTCCAGCTTGCTCTGTTCTTCCCCCTTTCCCCTCTCCTCTCCTCTCTGTTCTTCCTCTTCCCCTCGAGCTCATCACACATTTTGCCCAAAATTTGTTAAGATTTGAAGGCCCCCATCCATTCAAGTGATCACAAAGGTTAGCAACTTTGTCCTTTCATCTCTCATTGCTAGATTAGCTCTTGCAATGCTTTATATAGTTATTAATTTGTGAGTTTAGTAATTTGGGAGGAAATATATATATGTGCTAGTATTTGATTTATATGCAATTTGAGGTCAAAAATAACACTTAGTTTGCATATGTAGGTGTGGTTTACTTAGTGCCTTCTAAATCTCCGTCGTAACCACCGTCGATCGCCCGCACCGTCCCGTCGCCGGCACCACCTTGTGGTGAGCCTCTTGTTCATGAAATTTTATATAAAAAATTGATGTTTGTGTGATTTGGATATATAGTTAATCATGTAATAATTATCTTACCCGTACGTTGTTTGTTATACATAGTGCCATGGTTTTGATATCCGTCCCCGTCGGCCCTCGTCCTTGTTATGATTCGGATGTGGTATATTCTCTTTTAAAACTATTTGTTGCATTTCGTGTTTATGACAAATTATGCCCATCAAGTTGACATAGATATTTTTATCTAGGAGGTATGTGAACCGGAAATTCCAACCGACCCTATTGTCGAGAGGTTAAATTTAGTTGAAAGAGAAAACGAGTACTTGAAAGAAAAATTGAAAAGAATTGAGGGGGAGAAGATGGAATTGGAGTTGCATGTTGCCGATGTCGTCGATGATCACAAGATCAAGATGGAGAAAATGCGCTTGAAGATTAGAAAGATTAGAAAATATGCCATCGATAGTGAGGCTTGGTATCATTATGCTGTTGGATCAATTGTTACCTTAGTTGCGATCTTGATCGCATTTGTTGTTGCATTTAAATGCTTTAGCTAGAGAGTTATTTGTTTGTTGCATTTAAGTGTTGTATGAACTTTATGTATGAACTTGTATTAATTTGGTCTATTCGGTGTTGTGTAATGAAGATGAGCCGGCAATGGATGTACGATGACCGATGCTCTCCCCAGTTCGTTGAGGGCGTGCATACTTTTCTGCTTGCGGCTGAGGCAAACAAGCGGGCGGATGGTTTTATGCCTTGTCCATGTGCTGGCTGTAAGAATGGTCACAATTACTCTACGTCAAGAACCATTCACGTCCACCTGTTTGAGTCCGGTTTCATGCCCCACTATAATGTTTGGACCAAGCACGGAGAAAGAGGGGTTATGATGGAAGACAATGAAGAAGAAGAGGACGACGACAGCTATCCTGGCCATGGGTTCCCTGAATACGATGATACAACAATGGGGGAAGAAGCTGAGCCGGTAATGCGGGAAGAAGCTGAGCCGGAAATGCGGGAAGAAGCTGAAGAAGAGGCATCAGATGAGCCCGTTGATGATCTAGGTCGGGCCATTGCCGATGCAAAGAGAAACTGCGCAAGTGATTTGGAGAAGAAGAAGTTGCAGCGCATGTTAGAGGATCACAAAAAATTGTTGTACCCGAATTGCGTAGGTGACAAGAAAAAGCTGGGCACCACACTGGAATTGCTGCAATGGAAGGCAGAGAATGGTGTATCTGACAAGGGATTTGGAAAGTTGCTGGTAATGATAAAGGATATGCTTCCAAAGGACAACGAATTGCCCGAGAGTACGTACGAAGCAAAGAAGGCTGTCTGCCCTCTAGGGTTAGAGGTGCAGAAGATACATGCATGCCCTAATGATTGCATCCTCTACCGCGGTGAGTACGAGGATTTGAACGCTTGCCCGGTATGTGGTGCATTGCGCTATAAGATCAGCCGCGATGAGCCTGGTGATGTCGAGGGCGAGCGCCCCAGGAAGAAGATTCCTGCCAAGGTGATGTGGTATTCTCCTATAATACCACGGTTGAAACGTTTGTTCCAAAACAAAGAGCATGCCAAGGCGATGCGATGGCACAGAGAAGACCGTAAGAAAGACGGAAAGTTGAGAGTACCCGCTGACGGGTCGCAGTGGAGAAAAATCGAAAGAAAGTACGGGAAGGAGTTTGCAGATGACGCAAGGAGCGTATGGTTTGGTCTAAGCGCAGATGGCATTAATCCTTTTGGGGAGCAGAGCAGCAACCATAGCACCTGGCCTGTGACTCTATGTTTGTATAACCTTCCTCCTTGGTTGTGCATGAAGCGGAAGTTCATTATGATGCCAGTGCTCATCCAAGGCCCTAAGCAACCCGGCAACGACATTGATGTGTACCTAAGGCCATTAGTTGAAGAACTCTTACAACTGTGGAATGGAACAGGTGTACGTGCGTGGGATGAGCACATGGGGGAAGAATTTGACCTAAAGGCGTTGCTGTTCGTGACCATCAATGATTGGCCTGCTCTCAGTAACCTTTCAGGACAGACAAACAAGGGATACCGCGGATGCACGCACTGTTTGGATGATACCGACAGTATATATTTGAATAGTTGTAAGAAGAATGTGTACCTGGGACATCGTCGATTTCTTCCGAGCAGGCATCCCGTAAGAAAGAAAGGCAAGCATTTCAAAGGTGAGGCGGATCACCGGACGAAGCCTCGCCACCGTACTGGTGCTGATGTACATGATATGGTCAAGGATTTGAAGGTGATATTTGGAAAGGGTCCTGGCGGACAACCTGTTCCGAAGGACGCGGACGGACGCGCACCCATGTGGAAGAAGAAATCTATATTTTGGGACCTGCCATATTGGAAAGACCTAGAGGTCCGCTCCGCAATCGACGTGATGCACGTGACGAAGAATCTTTGCGTGACCCTGCTTGGCTTCTTGGGCGTGTATGGGAAGACAAAAGATACACCTGAGGCACGGGAGGACCAGCAACGTATGCACGGAGAAGACGGCATACATCAGGGTCATGCAAGCTACGCTCTTACCAAAGAAGAGAAGGAAATCTTCTTTGAATGCCTGCTCAGTATTAAGGTACCGTCTGGCTTCTCGTCGAATATAAAGGGAATAATAAACATGGCAGAGAAAAAGTTCCAGAACCTAAAGTCTCATGACTGCCACGTGATTATGACGCAACTGCTTCCGGTTGCATTGAGGGGGCTTCTACCGGAAAACGTTCGATTAGCCATTGTGAAGCTATGTGCATTTCTCAATGCAATCTCTCAGAAGGTAATCGATCCAGAAATCATACCAAGGTTACAGAATGATTTGGTGCAATGTCTTGTCAGTTTCGAGTTGGTGTTCCCACCATCCTTCTTCAACATCATGACGCACGTCCTAGTTCACCTATGCGAAGAGATTAACGTTTTGGGTCCTGTATTTCTACACAATATGTTCCCCTTTGAGAGGTTCATGGGAGTCTTAAAGAAATATGTTCATAACCGTGCTAGGCCAGAAGGAAGCATCTCCAAGGGCCATCAAAATGAGGAGGTCATTGAGTTTTGTATTGACTTTATTCCTGACCTTAAGCCGATTGGTGTTCCTGAATCGCGGCATAAGGGCAGACTGGATGGAAAAGGCACGCTAGGAGGGGAACAAATAATATGTATGGACGGACATTCTCTCACTGAAGCACACTACACAGTTCTACAGAATTCCACCTTGGTGGCTCCGTATATGGATGAACACAAGAATTTGCTACGCTCCAAACACCCGGAGCGGTCTGATGACTGGATTACACGTGAACAAACCAGGAGTTTCGCCAACTGGTTGCAGACACGTACCATGCATGACACCTCTATTGAAGATGACCTGTACTTGCTGTCCCAGTTACCATCTTCGAATATAATGACTTTCAAAGGGTACGAGATAAATGGTAATACATTTTACACGATCGCCCAAGATAAGAAGAGCACCAACCAAAACAGTGGTGTCCGCTTTGATGCAGAAACCAAGACGGGAAAGGAAACATATTATGGTTATATACAGGACATATGGGAACTTGACTATCGACGTGGTTTAAAGGTCCCTTTGTTTCGGTGCAAATGGGTCAATATGACACGAGGCGGGGTAACGGAAGACCCGCAGTACGGAATGACAACAGTGGATCTCAACAATCTTGCGTATGCAGACGAACCATTCGTCCTAGCCAATGATGTGGCACAGGTTTTCTATGTGAAGGACATGTCTACCAAGCCAAGAAAAAGAAAAGATAAGGAAGCGAATGCATCGTACGATGAGCCAAAGCGGCACATAGTTCTTTCTGGGAAGAGAAACATCGTGGGAGTGGATGACAAGACAGACAAGTCAGAAGATTATGAAAAGTTTGATGAAATTGCTCCATTCACAGTGAATATTGACCCGAGCATCCCGTTAAATGATGAAGATTTTCCATGGTTACGGCGCAAAGGGACACACGCGAAGAAAAAGTTTCACACCCAAAGATCTGGGATGTGATCGGCTTCACTATCATCACTTTCTTCTGTGTTTCACACCCAGGAGGGAATGTCTGTAATAGTTAGGGTAGTTATGTGTTTTGGCATTTGAAACGCGAAGAAATTTTATGTGCAAACAAATTCTTTTCATGCATTTACTGATTTTTTTCCAGCTAAATGACCCTGAAATTGAAAAGCAATTCAAATGAACTCAGAAAAGGTTGAAAGTTGGCATGGTATCATAATTTCATACAAATAGCATGTGCAAGAAAGTAGAGAGGGTTACGGCAAAAACTGGATGCACTTCGTGTACAAAATGGACAATCTCTTTCGAAGTATCAGGGTTTCCGACGAAAACTGAACTGTTACAAAGGCATTTCATTTTTTAAATAACCTAAGCATTACTAAATTGAATATAATGATAAAACACACTAATATTAAACATAAGAAAAAAGAATCACTGAAAAAACTTTTTTCAAAGTTAAGTTATTCACAAACTAGTGATTCACACAAATTTCAAATAATTCAAAATTTAAACTATTCAAATTTGAAATCTACCGGCACTAACAGAAAGTTTGTAATTTTTTGTACCTAAAGCAAAAATATTCACAAAGAAACTCTAAATACAGCAAAAAACAACTCAAAAATAAATAAAACAAAAAAAGCAAAAATAAAGCAAAAAAAATTAAGAAAAAAAGCCCGCCTACTGGGCCAAAGCGGCCTGCATACGACTAGCGACACAACCTTTCGTTGGGCCAGGATGCAGGCCCGCGAAGGCCCAGTAGGCCCACTAGGCGAAGAGGACAGGTAGGCCCAGTAGGCCTGGTTAGGAGAGGAGCTCGAGAGAGCTACCGCACTGGGGCTTATAAACCAGTGCGGTAGCCCCTCGACTAGCGAGGTGGGACTAAACTTGCCGCACCGCACCTGCGCCAGCGCACCCCCTTTAGTACCGGGTCGTGGCACAAACCGGTACTAAAGGGGGGGCCTTTAGTACCGGTTTGTGCCACCACCCGGTACTAAAGGGGGTCGCTTCCCGCCGCTTGGCCTGGCCAAAACAGGCCTTTAGTACCGGTTGGTGGCTCCAACCGGTACTAAAGGTGCCTTCTATATATACAACGGCTACGAAAATTTCAGTATCCCTCTCTGTTCGTTCCTCTGTTTCCGTCTCCGTCGCCGTCGCCGCCGCCCTCGATCGTCTCCGTCGCCGCTTATCTCCGTCACCGCCCCCGTCCCCGTCGCCGCCCCCGTCCCCGTCGCCGCCCTCGTCTCCGTCGCCCCCCCCCCCGGGCCCGTCCCCATCGCGCCGTCCCCGTCCCCGTCGCGCCGTCCCCGTCCCCGTCGCGCCGTCCCCGCCGTCGCCGCCCCGGCCGTTGCCTCGCCGTCGCCTCGCCTCGCCGTCGCCTCGCCGTCGCCGTCGCCCGCTATGAGCCCTCCCCGAGCCCGTACACACACACACACACAAGCATGTTTAATTAGTTTAGATAATTAGTCTTTAATTAGTTTAGATTATTTAGATTATTATTTTGTATGTTTAATTAGTTTAGTTAATTAGTGTTTAATTTGTACACACACACACGTATTTTGTATGTTTAATTAGTTTAGATTATTTAGATTATTATTTTTTCATTATTATATATGTATGAATGCATGTTAGATGGATATAATTAGTGTTTAATCAGTTAGAAATTAGTGTTATATAGAAATGTTAGAAATTAGTGTTATATAGAAATGTTAGAAATGTTAGAAATTATAGTGTTATTTAGATTATTTAGATTAGCATAATTAGTGTTATATAGAAATGTTAGAAATTTTAGTTATCAAAATCCAATCATTAAAAAAATGTTACTTTTTGCGGGCATATAGCTAGTATTTGTTCTCGACGATGCCCGGCCCGCATCCTCGCCATTGACCCATCCGCGACGACGTCCAGCCGACCCATGTCCGGGACTGGGCTCCGCCGGGCTGGCACTGGGAGGTGCTGCCTAGAGGGGCGCGCCACTTGATGAGGAACCCGGCCCCAGGTCCCGTCGTCGACCCTGATCTCGTTTGGTGGCGTTCGCGTGGGCCAGTTTCGGTGCGGAGGGACCCGGCCCCGCCGGAGGTGGTACGTCGCCGTGTCAGGGAGGAGGACGAGCACGTCCATCGCTACATGGTTGCGTTAGAGGGCGGCAGGTTCTCCAATACGTGGCAGTTTCTTCGGGGATCTCACTTCAGCTATGATCCTATGAGGGTTCCTTCTCTTTGGGTGTCCACCGCCCGCGCCGGAGGAACCGCGAGTGTCCTAGATTCTTCTGTAGTATTCGATCTTTATTAGCTAATAGCCAGTGATGTACTATTCAATATTATATATTATTCGAGACGATGTATTCGAGATTATATCTATTATTCTAGACGATGTATTCGAGATTATATCTATTATTCGAGACGATGTAATTTGAATACTAAATTGTTTTATATTTCTTTTGGATTAGTTAAACAAAAGCTATGGCAGACAATACCGACAGAGAGGGAGAACAGACCATGTTCGATATGATACGCGGGCCAGATGATAATCAGAATGAAGAAGATTATGACGGCTCCGAATTTCTAAACAACACCGGAGAGGGTGATATGATATTCGATCGCGACGACCAAATTGATGAAGTCATGAACTACGATTATGACGATGACGAAGAACATGTTGATCCTGAAACAACAAAGACCGGCGAGGTATATATATTTATATAAGCAGGCATCTGGTGATCATCACATGTTTTAAATGACTTGAAGATATATTAACGAATCGATCTTTGTTCTTTCAGCCATCCGGATCGAGCAAATCTTCAGGCAAAATGACGAAACGAGGCCCGAACAAAAAGTTGAAGCCGGGCGTAAAGTACAATATCGAGGCATGCAGCCCTACTGGCAAACCATTAGCGCCTAAGAAGATTGCGGACAAGTTCGTTCGTCAGTGCGGAGTTCTTGTGAAGGACCAACTCCCGATCTCCCTTCAAGAATGGAGAGAGCCAGCAAAAGACAAAAGACAAAAAGGCAAAGAGGACGCTGCTCCACGTCCAGATGTTACTTTTGTCGACAAGAATCAAAAAGATCTGCTTTGGGATACTCTCATGGAACATTTCACCCTACCAGATCATTTCACAGAAGCAGATGTGCAGAAAGTCAAGGAGGCTGCTCTTAGGATGATGGCGATTGCATTCAAGAACCACAAGAATCGTGAATGGAAGAAGTACGTCAAGGGAGGAAGGAAGACTCCAGTATTCAAGGGAACACTAGAGAACCAACGTGATCATTGGGACGATTTCGTGAAATTCAAGGATTCGGAATTAGCTAAGGAACGGTCGAGAATAAACAAGAAGAATGCCGAAAAAAGGATAAGTTCCATAAGCTGGGGCCAGGTGGCTATGCGGTGGCAATGCCTAAGTGGGATAAGTCTGAGAAAGAGATGGAGGATGCAGGTGTCACTCCGGCTACTAAGAGCTGGCCCCCCAGGGTCAGGACTTGGTTCTATGCGCATGGGGGGGAGTTGGACCCGGAGACAGGCAATGTTTCGACGAGGGCAAGTCTGAAGGGAGCCGACGATGCGATACTTGTTGCAATAGAAGAGGCACGATCGGGGGTGTTCCAGCCCAACAGAGAGAACGACGAGCTTACGCGTGCCCTGGGAAATCCTGAACACCCGGGAAGAACACGAGGCAAGGGCGCTATTCCGTGGTATGAGGGGTTTTCAGAATGGAACACCGACTACAGAACCCGTGCGAGAAAGAAGATTGCGGAGGAGAAGAAGAGGAAGATGGAGGAGGAGCAGAGGAAGCGGGACTATGAACGCCTTCAAGGCCTAGAAGCAAGTCAAGCGGAATTGGCAGTCAAATTCCAGCGGCAGCAGGAGCAGATCGACTCACTTACCCATCAAAGGGGGTCTCAGCAGCTGCAGCAGCTAGCGGATGATCCAGCATTGGATAGCACCGGCCCATCCATGCCGAGAAGCAGCGTGGGTTCCGTCCCGGACGACGCAATGCTGGGTAGATACCCCGTGGATGACATCACAGAGAACACTAACTGCGAGCTACACGTCAAAATGAAGAACATATCCATGAAGGTGGCGGACGGCTTTGCTTTTACAAATCCCCCCGAGGCAACCTTCCATTGCAACCCGATTCCAGCGGGCTATGCTCGTGTCTTGGTTGATGAGGTGGTGGACCCACCATATTCGGAGCTACAGCTTGACATTGCTGGAGGTGACGGCGAGCGCTTTCTCGGAGAGGCCAAACATCGTATCATCCTATGGAAAAAGGATTGCATCATCTTTCGAAGGCCACCGACACCGCGTCAGCCGAGTCCTCGTCGAAGTCCGCCACCGAGTCAGCAGACTCCCGCTCCTGCAAGTCCACCAAGTCCGGCAAAGTGTCAGGCCACTCCTCCTCCTCCAAGTCCGGCAAAGTGTCAGGACAATCCTCCTCCTCCAAGTCCGCCACAGCGTCAGACGTCCACTCCTCCTCCAAGTCCGGCACAACCTCAGGCCACTCCTCCTCGTCCAACTCAGCCCCGTCAGCCGTCTCCGCCGCCTCAGCAATCGCAGAAGAGACACCCCGCAGCTATGGTGCGTAGCGGTACGAGTCGAGGTAGTACAGGAAGTACAGGCGGAGGCAAGCGATATAAATATGGTCCAAGCCTCAAGCCTCTTCCGCAGAGGTCTTATGACAGGTCCGAGGAGGAAATCACAGCCATATCGAAGGCCGAGGTGGAAGCCCATTTTTCACCGAAACCGCCACCGCCGCCAAGGGAGAAAGTGCCTGAGGAAACGATTGACCACTTCATTCGTATGGCTCAACCACTAGCTCCCAAGCCTGTTGACACAGACTATGAGCGCCACATCAGGAAGTTAAATCGAGCACGTCTACAAAGGGAGGCGAGCACGTCTACATCGGGATCGAGCAAACAAGAAGCAGCTGCCAAAAAATGCGGGAAAACCATTCCCCAGCTGGGAGAACAGGCGGCGCAATCGATCCCCTCGCTTGTTGTGCCAACAACAGGTGATAGTACGCGCGCCCAATATTATTGTGGGCAAACAGTGCACATTCCCGAGGTGGGCAATGTGGTAATAACGGAGGAGCATATAATGCAGGCTGAAGTTCTCAACATCACTGTTGGACAACTCCTCGAGATCGAGCCCATGCCTTTGCTTAGAGAGGATGAAATAAAACGGAAATATGTCCGGGGCCAACCTTTGGTCGCGCCAGACAAGGTCAAGAACCTCCCAACGAGAATGTATGAATTGCATCAATGGTACATGAACATTACCAAGATTTCAGATCGATTGTCCCTCATGGTGAATGTCAAGCAGGAGCATTACTTCCATGAGAAAGCTGTGTCCGTTGAGTATTTAGAACTGTTTCAGTTATACAATCAAGACGCACTCGACAAATCCATCGTCAGTTGCTATTGTCTGTAAGTGATTTCTTTCTATAATTTAAGTCTCAAGCTAGCTGTAGTGATCCTTTTGATCAATCATTAACTGTAATTATCCTCACTATATTCTTTTCTGTGGTATTATGCAGGATGAAGATGTATGAAATGAGAAAAGGTGGACGCTTTGGCATTGGGTTCATTGACCCAAACACCGTTAATGAATACACATGGAAGATAAATCAATGTCAGCAAAAGAACGTAGAGGACAGCATGCTAGAGTTCTTGAAGCGCCTCAAATACAATGAAGATATACTACTTCCTTACAACTTCCAGTGAGTCACACTGTCTTGTACTACAAATTCTCTGTTTTTGCCTACTAGCTAGCTACATGTTTTTGCTTACATATGCCGCTTAATTAAGACATGCAAACGTGTGTGCATGCAGATTTCACTGGGTCTTGTGTATCATTAAAGTTGACGCCGGAACAGTTGAAGTACTGGACTCACTAATCTCAGAAAAAACTGACTATAACATCTTGTATGGGATAGTCAACAGGTAATTTCAATCATTATTAACTATATATCTCGGCCTATTTAGTTCGTCATTTCATGATATGAACTATTTAATAACCCCTTTATTCATTTTCTTTGTCGGCGGGCAGGGCTTGGGCAAGGTTCATCGCCGTCACGCCCGGCGAATGGAAACAAAAGCTTCAATGGTTTCGACCCAAGGTAAGCAATTAAGTAGTACTAGCTAGCTAGCTAGCTGCCATCTCTTTAATTATCATGCTTGATTAATTTTATCTAATCAAATTCCATTCTCGTAAAGGCCCTGAAGCAGGCGCAGGGGACTGATCTGTGTGCATTCTGCGTTTGCGAGAACATTCGCATGATGGCGTCCGAAAGGAGCAGATCTCAAAGACAGGAATGGGTACGCTTGTCAGAACACTATTCACAATTTTTACACCATTATCGATATCTAGTCACACAACTAATACACATGCATATTGATCTCCTTCTTAACAGTTCAAAGAGGTGCGGGAGAAGCTCATAGAAACGGAGCGCGTAGAAGCACTTCAAGAGGAAATAGCGGGATTTTTGCTCGACCAGGTCATAAATCCGAAGGGAGAATTCTATTACCCGCTACCGCCCCCATGAAAACCACTTCCAATTGTCATCGTGCTCCGAAGGCACCAATTAGGCTAATGCCACTGGCTCCGAAGGCAACATGCATATGTAGGAGAAATTGTATATAGCTATACATGTGTGTATGTGTGAATTAATTAATATGGTGGTTTGTGAGACATTGATGATATATATATGCATGATTGGTTCTACTAAAAATTCTATTTATATATATATATATATACATGCATAACGTGTACAATGTGTAGTATCGTAAAATACCAGCAAACAAAAAAGAATTAAAATGGAAACACAAAATTAAATGAAAAAGAAATCATAAAACTAAAAAAACCCCAAACATTATAGTACCGGTTGGTCTTTCCAACCGGTACTAAAGGGCTCCAGGCCCCCGAAGCTGGCTCGTGCCACGTGGTTGCCCTTTAGCACCGGTTCGTGCTGAACCGGTACTAAGGGGGGGGGGCTTTAGTGACCACAATTTAGTGCCGGTTATGTAACCGGCACTACAGGGCCTTACGAACCGGTGCTATTGCCCGGTTCTGCACTAGTGCCGCTATCCCCCTTCTTGTTCCTTTTTGTGGCTGATGGACTTTCTGCAATTCTGAAGCAGTATGTGTCTAGTGGTGATATTACGCCTGTCAAGGTATGTAGAAGAGCTCCAGGGATCTCACACCTATTGTTTGCTGATGATACTATGTTATTTTTCGAAGCAAACCGTGCTCAGGCCGAAACAATAAAGCTAGCATTGGATCAATATGGAAAGGCAACGGGTCAAAGTTTGAATTTTGACAAGTGCTCTATTCTTTTTGGTGAGGCTTGCCCTTATGTCAAACAGGAGGAAATCAGAGGAGTTCTCAATGTCACTAGTTTGGTTTTTGAGGAGAAGTACCTTGGACTCCCCACGCCTGATGGTCGCATGTCTAAGGGAAGATTTCAGAATCTTGAGATGAGCTTAACTAAAAGATTGCTCCAGTGGGGAGATGGTCACCTTGCTCAACCAGGGAGGGAGACACTCATTAAGTCTGTTGCTCAGGCCCTTCCCACTTATATGATGGGGGTCTTTAAATTACCATTTTTGGTGTGCGATGAACTTACCAGAATGGTAAGAGCCTTTTATTGGGGAGCTGAGAAGGGGAAGAGGAAAGTGCACTAGCGGGCATGGGATAATCTAATGCAACCAAAGAGTAAATGAGGTGCTGGTTTTAGAGATTTCAGAATTTTTAACCAAGCACTATTAGCTAGGCAAGCATGGAGATTAATTACAAAGCCTGACAGTCTATGCGCACTAGTGTTAAAAGCAAGATACTATCCAGATGGTAAACTTGAGGATACCGTTTTCGCCGGAAATGCTTCTTCTTCTTGGCAAACTATTAGCTACGGTCTTGAACTCTTGAAGAAGGGTCTGATTTGGAGAGTTGGGAACGGAAGAAATATACGCGTTTGGCGTGACAATTGGATACCCAAACCCTTCTCCTATAAACCATTCACTTTACAAGGGAGGTGCAGAATCCGCTTCGTCTTAGATTTGCTTAATGAGAACAGTTCATGGAAGGTTGGCTTTTACATGAATTCTTTATGCCAGCGGATGTTGTGGAGATTTTGAAAATCAGGGCATCGCCAGGACAGGAGGATGATACGTTGGCGTGGGGCCCTGGAAAGTTTGGGGCCTTTTCAGTGAGGAGTGCGTACCAGTTTGGCTTCGAGGAAGCTCACAGAAGCACTTCGACGGGCTCCAGCTCATGTCCAGATGGGTGTCGGGACTGCTGGAAATTTATATGGTCGACTGATGTTCCTCCCTCAGTTCATAATTTCGCATGGCGGGTCGCTACAAACGCTCTGCCTACATGGAGTAACAAGCATATAAGAGGGCTGGAAACTAGTGATTTGTGCCCTGTGTGTTAGATAGAGTCTGAGGACTGCTTCCATGCACTATGTCGCTGCACCCTTTCAAGAGCTCTTTGGGATGTTATGTCAGAAGTATGGACTCTACCGAATATTACTACCGTGCAGAATACAGGTGTCGAGTGGCTGCTGCATGCTCTTGCTCCTCTGCCAGATATTGAGCGTTCGATGCTTCTCATGACATTGTGGAGGGTGTGGCACATACGCAATGAGATTGTCCATAATAAATCCCCGCCACCCATGGAGGCTTCTCGAAGGTTCTTGATGAGCTACTTGGACTCTCTAATTGGCATTAAAACTGATCTAATTGCTGATCCTAGCAAAGGGAAGTCAACCATAACATATATTCCAGTTCGGCCACACGAGGTAATGGTCGTAGCAGACCCCAAGTGGTCTGCTCCTAAGCCCGGCTGGGTTAAGTTATGTACTGATGGTTCTTTTGTTGTTAATGGATCGGCCGGTGCCGGAATGGTGTTAAGAGACGACAAGGGAGCTATCATCTTCTCTTCCTGTAGGCAGTTATTTTTTTGCCGGGATGCACTTGAAGCTGAATTATGTGCATGCATGAAAGGTTTATGTTTCTCCATCCAGAGAAGTGAGTTACCAGTGCAGATCGACATGGATTCTATAACTGCAGTGAAATTGATCCAGGCTTCAGAGGTTGACAGATCGGTATATTCGTCTATCATCAAGGAGCTTAGATATCTTATGTCTCTACGTGAAAATTGTATTACTCATGTAAGTCATAGCCAAAATAAAGTTAGTGATAGCTTAGATAAATTTGCTCGTACTGAGGGTAGAAACCATGACTTGGTTAGGTTCTGGTCCTCCTGAGGCTTTGGTACTAGCTGCGATTGATTGTAAGGACTTTGGTGGATGAGTAATACAAATTTCTACCCGCAAAAAAAAAACTCGACCCCTCATATATTCGTCCCCGTCCGCTCGCTGGACCAAACCCTAGACACTTCACACTCCTCTCCCCTCCGCCACCTGAGCTCACCTCCGGCGATTTCTGGCATGGCAGGCAGCGGATCCGACCAGTCCGGATCCGTCGATTGGGGTGTCATCTCGTGCGGGTTGGAAGAGGCAATGCCGGTCCGCATTGCAATCCACCGCTCCTGGTCCGTATTTTTATAGGGATGGATTTCAGGTTTTTTCGAATTATAGTAGTGTTTTTCGCAATGCAGAACATACTAATATGAATAAAGTGGTATATTTATCTTTCTTTTTGCTTGTTTGGATAGCCTCAACAATGGATGCCCACCATGCGTTTGTGATGCTATGACGGCGTCGGATGTGCGTCGAGGGGCACCAATGATTATCTAGATAGTGTTGTGGCTGGTGTCGCGCTGATGCTAGGTCGGCGGTGCTGGGATGATGTAGGTTGTGCGTCGAGGGGCACGAGTGTTTCGATAATGTCAACCGTGTGTCGGTGATGCTGCGATGGTGTCAGCCGTGCGTCGAGGGACACCAGTGATGCTTCAACGACTAGGGCGACGAGGCATGCCATGTTGGTGTAGGTACTCGCGGCCATGCAACGGGTCATGCTTCAATGGTCGTGGTGATGCTTCAACGACCACGATGACGTCGATGACTGCGAAAATGCTTTGATGTGACGGCGACAGGTGTGTTTCGATGGTCCTGGCAATGCTTCCATGACCATGACGACTTCGACAGCCACAACAATGCTTCCACGACTAGGGTGACGAGGCATGCCATGACAGCGTTGACGATTGCGGCCATGCAAACAGGTCATGCATCAATGATAATTGTGATGCTTCGACATTGACCACCATGACGCCGATGAATGACAGTGGCAATGCTTCCATGACCATGACGACTTCGACAGCCACGACAATGCTTCAACGATTAGGGGGAAGAGGCATTGCCCATGACGGAGTTCATGCTCGCAGCCATGCAAAGGGGCATGCTTCAATGGTCGTGGCGATGCTTCGACGACCATGACGACATCGATGACTGCGTGAATGCTTCGTTGACGATGGCGAAAAGTGTGTTTCAATGGTCGTGGGAATGCTTCCATGACCATGACGACTTTGACGGTCACAACAATGCTTCCACGACTAGGGCGACGAGGCAACGTTGACGATCGCAGCCATGCAACAGGGCATGCTTCAATGATAATGGTGATGCTTCGACGACGCCAACATGATGTTGATGAATGGCTGGGGCAATGCTTCCATGACCATGACAACTTCGACGGCCACGGCAATGCTTCAACGACTAGGGCGGCGAGGCATGCCATGACGGTGTTGACCAACACGACCATGCAAGGAGGCATGCTTCAATGGTCATGACGATGCTTCGACGATCACGGCGACGTTGACCACTGCGGAAATTCTTCAACGACGACGACGACGAGGTGTGCCATGACAGCGTCGACGACCGCAGTCATGCAACGAGTCATGCTTCAATGAGCTTTGTGGAGCATCATCGGTGTTGTTATGGAGCGTCTTCGGGCCACCGGAGCATCACCGGTACTTCGATGGAGCATCGTCGGGGCCGTCGAAGCATCGTCATTGCTGCAATGGAGCATCTCCGGTCTGCCGGAGAGTCACCGGTGCTGTAACGAAGCATCACCGCTATTGTGTTGGGGCATTGTCGGGCCACGGGAGCACCGTTGATGCTGCAACGAAACTCATTGGTGTTTTGTTGGAGCATTGTCGCCGCTGGAGCATCGCCGGGTCGTCGTGTTGTGAGGCTTTCTTCCAGCTGTGCTACGAGGCATTGCCGGAGCTACATGCCGGTGCCACCACGAAGAACACCACACTGCTTCAAGCGCTTGCAAACTGACTCCACAGATGATGAGCCTGCTGCAAAGCGCGAGTTGCGCGGGCTCGGACTGCACTGCAGCGTGTGCTGGAGTAGTTGAAGACGATCGGACGGCTCTTGTCTATCTCATCGAACTGTGTACAAGGCAATTTAACTTCGGTTTGCATCAGCCGGATTACGCCAAGCAGTGGCCTTGAAATAAACATAGACAACGTGTCTGACGGGTTCAATAATCTAACCTCCTGCCATTGACATAGTGCTCAGTTGCAGGGCTAACACGTACCAATCGGAGCATTCTTCTTGTTTATTTGGTCTACTTTTTTGGTGTAAAGGTTACTAATTAAACTGATAATTCTTTCTCCTACTTCATGCAATAGTACCATGGCTTCGTAGGCATAGGATTATTTCTATGAGAGAGTACGATATAATCATCCATTATAAACAGTTTGTGCAAAGCAACACAAACAAATATACTCTCTCCATTTCTAAATACAAGTCCTTTTAGAGATTTCAATACGGACATATGGATATAGACATACACTTAATCATTTTACTTCGTATGTAGTCCATATTGGATTCTCTAAAGGACTTATATTTACGAATGGAGGGAGTATTTATTTATTATCAGATAGCTAATCGAAAGCAGAACAAACAAGTACTCAGATAAATATTAACGTGTGCACTGACCCGCTGTTCAACAGACAAGGCTCGGTAGAAACAGAATTTGCCCCTGTCGTCTCTACAATCTAAACCATCGTCTTCACCAGCACTTGTAGACACTCAACGGTTCACTCGTGTCGACATAGACGAACGTCTTGAAGGTATCCTCGCAGGTCCTGATACGGGCAACCTGCTTCCCAGGGTTCCTCTCACTGATCCTAACCGTGCCACACTGTGACTTTGTGTCCTCAAGCGGCTTATGTTTGTACAAGGCACACTCTCCACGGAGGCACTCCCTCGTCAGGATGTGCTCACCGTCATAGGAAAAGTGCGGCAGCGTGAGATGTTGACGCTCGTGCCATTGTGGTTGGTGCCGCGGCGCGTGCACTTGCACGCTATACCAGTGGGTCCACTTGACTCGTGGTCGTCTTTCCGTGGACAAGCCACCATCAAGAACCCACACCTCTATCTTGTTGATCGTTTGTGAGACGTGGCTGAAGGTGATACCGAGCCTGCCGAACACATCCGTAAGGCGCCATGTGTCCGGTGGGGTGGATGACGGCAATGTGATGGCGGACACGGCCCGCAAGCCGTCAAGATTAAACGACATGACCTTGTTCCCCCCTTCTCCATTGCCGGCCCAGTATAAGGTGTTGTTGATAGTGACAATGCCGGCATCAAGGTTGTATCTCATGCCATGGGCGGCGCCAGGGAAGACGACGTCACGCCATGCCGCCTCGCTGAGCGCGAACACCAAGACCCTGTCAAAGCAGCACGGGATGTGGACCACCATGTACTGCCCCGTCGCCTGGCTGTATGCGAAGCTGAACGTGCGGTCCCAGACCCGGATGCCGCCGGCGTGCGGCGGTGGCAAAGGCGGGACGGCCAGCCTCTCGCTGGTGACCGGGTTGAACAGGCTAATGGTGTTGCCCCACCTTGCGTCGGTGCGCAGGCAGACGATGCCGTTGTGGGTGCCCACCACTGTGGTGTGTGTACTATCAGTTCCGTTGGACAGGCGCCACTCTATGCCGCGGCGCCCCGTGGATACGTCGATGACTCTGGCAGACTCGACAGTGACGACGAGGGCCTTGGCACGGCTGCGGAGGCTCGTGGCGGTGCGTGTGTCGATGAGGTGGCGCCAGTGACGGCAGACGAGGCGGACCCGGCGGCGGTCGTTGGGATGGAGGCGGTGGAGGATTTCAACGAGGGCGTCGGTGGTGAGGATATCTGTGCCGTCCTCCATGGAGGCGGCCAAGCACGTATTCTGCCCTAAATTTTCCCTTGTGTATCTATTTGCAGAGAAAACAACTCCCACTGTAAAAAAACGGAGAACAAATCCCAAGATTAACGTAGACGTAGGTCTCGTTCCAGACGTATGTCCTCCAATTTCCATCTAGTTTGCCGGGAAGTGATATTTGGTGCGGAATCTACGTGAGGATTGAGATTAGAGACCACCAACCAAAACACCTGCTATTCTATTTTCTCTTTCTGTTATTACTGGGTTTTTTTTATTGAATTTTGCATCATTTTTTTTTGAGGGGTTGCACTTTGCATCTATGACGATGCAGACACCTAGCCAAGAAAATTCTATCATGTACTCCTAGATTAATTCTATCATGTCAAGAAAATTCTACCGTGACGATGCAAAGGAGTATATTTTTTAGAGAATTAATCACGGGAGCCGCTAGGGATCAGACTACTGATCCTTTGCATCTATCAGACTAGTTGCAAGCCATATGATCAGAAGAATAATGGTCGTCCGATCTGGTATAAAAAAAACCACGCATGGGGTTTGTTTCCTTCGTGAATTGCTTCCTTCCTTGTATAACTGCTTCCGTAAAATTGCTGCTTCCTGCTAGACATACGTAAAATAGATACGTAAGCTAACGGGCTGTCCAGCGTGGGGCATTATTATTGGGTGTAGGGAGAAGGCGGCCCACCCCCTGAAAATCAGGGGGGGGGGGGGGGGGAGATTAGTTGGTTGCAAGGATTACGTAAAGCTTCGTACCAGTTTCGCAGGTGTAGTATTATTGGCTTCCTAATCACCAACCAGCCATGGAAATTGCGAACCTTTCCTAGTAATTGCTTCCTGCTAACCCCCAAATATTGCGATTTGTTTCCTAAAATTGCATCATAATTTTGGAAGTACGATTATTTCTCACAATTAAATCCAGAAATTAATTATGATATTTTTTGGACTCGTTTGTTTATGGATGGCAAAATGATTTTGATGACATGGAAGCATTCTTATTGATGCACGGGAGCATAATTTCAGGAATGGTGTCAAATCCCTTTTTCTTAGAAATAATTTGGGAAACTACAAAACTTCTCACGATTAAATTTGGCAATCAATTATGATATTTTTTAGAGGTTTTTCTTTATAGATGGAAACAATATTTTTACACCACAGAAGCATTCTTCTGGATGCATGGAAGCATCATTCTTTCTTGGTGCTTCCATCGATCATAAAATTGTTTTTGACATTTTTAAGATGTGTTTCTTCAGAGATGGCAACATGGTTTTTATGCCACAGAAGCATTCTTCTCGTTGCATGGAAGCATCCTTTTCTTGATGCTTACATCAATCATAAATTGCTTGCAACCAAAATATTTTTTTTGGGTGCAAAGGAAATGATATTTTCATATAATGGAAAATTTTTCTTCACAAGAAATCACGTGAAGCACAACATGAATGATCAAGCATTGAAATATATTATTCCGATGAGAACATAAATTTACAAATTTATTTTGTAACAAAATAAAAAAATCCACTACAACACTACTTTCATTTCATCGTAGCCGACATAGGGGCAGGCACTGGATAATCTGAAAATGAAAAGATCCGTGTGTGCCATGAGCTCTAACATCTTTTGTTGTAAAACCAAAAACTCAGAGATGTGCCTGGTTGTTCACAAACTCGGCTCATGACATCATCATTGCGAATCTATAGAACTGAACCATTCAGCGAGAAAGAATGAAGTTCACAATTCAGTGGTTAGTACAAAAATTCACTAGAAGTAATATAATGACAGTATATAATATAATGTAGGAATAGAAGCAACACTGGCAATGGTTGAAGCAGATACATATAGTGGTTGAAGCATACATTAGTATTCCATAATGGTTGGAGCAAAATGTTTGTACAATAAAAGTAGCATAGACTTACAATGGTTGAAGCAAAAAATTCATTACCATAGAATTATCTGCAAGAAACAAGAGGAAGCATTGTTGATAGGAAGCAATAGCTTTAATTATTTTCACAATAAATATAAAAGACACAGTGTAGACATGAAACTTTCATTGCTGGCATGATCAGATGCATAAAGTTGTGCTTCATTAATAAATTAAGGTTTCAATTGTATGGAAGCAAGGCATAGACAAAGTTGTGCTTCATGAATAACTTAATATTTCAATTGTATGTACTTAAGAAAGACATTGACATAAAAAAGGCTTATTTGTTACCCAAAGTATGGCAAGTTTTAGGAAGCATGAAATTATGGCAGCGCAAGATAAGACATTTGGTAATGTAGAACATACTAACATTGTGGCAAATGAAGAGGATGCATGGCTTGTTTTGCATAGATACAAATTGAACTGATGTACTGTTGCCTAGCGGAAACAATTTTCTAGCCCAGAAAGATGTAAAAGTATTAAAATATAGATGCGTCATGGTAAGAAGCACAAAAAAGGGAGCTAATTAAAGAACTTCAGGCAATAAGAGGATGGAATTTTCGTCTCACCAACATACCAATTTATCAATTTTTAACAAACTATGCAATCAAATTGTATATAGTTCAGAAGCATAGTCATTCGAACATAGGTGTTGCATAATAAATAAGCATGAACATGGAACTTTGGAAGAGAACTAATCATGGATGGAAGCATGAAAATTTGAAATGACAACTATAGCACCAAAATTGAGACGCATATTATTGTGATGTGCGTACTAAATTAACCAAAATTCGCAAACGATATAGTGATCGATTACACATCAGTTAGAAGTCTGATAAGTGAACTAAAATTCGTAGATAATATAGTGATGAAGCACAAGTAGGATAAAACCATAATATGAACAGAAGAATCAAGATTGGACGACTAGATACCTAGATGAGACCAGTGTATGTACGCTGCCTGTGGGGAGGGGCGGATCCTGCAATCTTCCTCGCGTTTTGGTGCTCCGCAATTGACACGATGATCCGCCGCGACGGACTGAAGAACTTGGGTCCCATATCTAGTGGAGACGACCATGTAGGGGAGCGGGAGCTCGCTCGTCGTCGCGGCAGATAATGCCGAGTACAACCACCGGATTGGATAGCGGACCGGCGTATTGGATCTCACCGGCACAGTTGGTATGGCAGGTTCATGGCGAAGAGATGGAAAGCGGTAGGGCAGTTGCGAGATCGGCGTTGGAGACAACTCAAGAGTAGGCGAGATGGGGAAGTGGTCGGGTGGGTTTTAGGAAGGCGATATTAATGCGGGATAATTGACGAGCAATTTGGCCTGGTTTGGAAACAATCTCAGCCGTGAGAGAAAAACGCATCAACGTCTCCGGATTGGTCTGATGATTTCATCCTATATGACTACTGATAGGAAGCGTTTCCCATTAATCTATGATTGGAAGGTTATCATGATAGTGTTTATTTATTTGCAGTAAAAATTTCAATCTATTCATTCCCAATCATTTTTCAAAAATGATCCAGATCTATTATTAAAGTTCAGCGTAAGTACAAAGCATCTCAAATATAATAAAAATTACATTGAGATTCCAAGTCCCCAAACAAACACTATTGCCGCCTGAACGAGCCGCCGACGTGCGGCTATCGCTGCCCCCCCTACCGGAGCTGGCTTGACCTTGTCGGTGAGAGTCAGGAAATGTTCGTGCACATGCCCCTAAGGACCAGCACCGTTGAACCCTTGCAAAGATCTGAAGCACCTAACATTAAATCCTGCCACAAGACAAGAAACCCTAACCTCGCCACCCCAAAGAGACGGCAGTAATCTACGCCGAAGCTCTGTTGACTACGTCCAGATGAACGAACCCGAGGAGGATCGGAGCCCCAAACTCGAAGAAGTAGCGCCGCCACCCGCCCGAGTACCGCACCCGTGAGGACTACAAAACCCTAACCTAAACTACTAACCGGAGTAGAGGCACCAAGACTCCCTTCCCCGCCACTAGCCGCCGAAGCAACAGGCATAGGGGAGGCGAATCCACGGGCTCGCCGGCAAAGTTTGAAGAGGAGAGTTTACCGTAGCCGTCTAGGGTTAGGGAAGAAAAACAAGAAGTCCTCGTTCTTAATCATTATCAATCATGGCACTACAAAGAACACCAGAGATAACAAAAAATACATTCAGGTCGGTGGACTACCTAACGACGACTAAAAGTCCAGGCCCAAGGACTAAACTTATCTTTATTTTTATTTTATTTTTTTGCGATGGAAAGTTGTCTTTATTAATCTAAAGATATGTCGACTTGGTGTGGGTGAGTGTATATGTGTGTATGTGAGCTTCTATGTTTGCATTGTGTCTCTCAAATTCTTTATTTATATGGCGATAGATGATTTCTCCTCAGTACAGATTTATTAGTTCCTATGTATTCTCTGTTCCCACATGTCACATAATTCCTCATTTCTCCATCTCTGGTGTCCATGCCATGGTACTGCCCGGGCTAGCTGTAGATTTGGTTGTTGCATGCGGTTGGCTCCATTTGGCCTTTTCCTGTGCTGCTCACTCACGATGCCTAGGTCTTTATGACGCACATGGCACTCAACATCTCCCCGAGTGAACGATCGACTAGCCGACTGGCCTCAACTTTTCTTCAAGTACCTTCCCCACTATCATCACCCTCGTCCAACACCAACTTCTATACGCATGACAATGCAACATGGTTACATCGACCGGCTCGACAACCAAACAACGGAAATTCAAATTCTCGGACAAAGAGTAAAAGCGATCAACATGTGGCTTAGCATCGAGGACGCGAAGCTTGCGGTGATCTGGCAAGTCAACCCATGCAACCACACTATGCATGCTTTTAGTTTCTGCACCATCTGGCAAGTCGACCCATGCAACCACACGAGTGGAGTCTATGTATAGAGCTTTGATCCAGTCAGACGTGCCAGTTGATAATAAAAAGAAGATCTAGAAGATACCTCTTAAGAATAAAATCTTTGCATGGTATCTTCATCGCGGAGTCATTCTTACTAAAGATAACCTTATTAAGAGGAATTGGTATGGAAGTACACAATGTGTATTTTGTCTGCATGACGAGACAATAAAACATTTGTTCTTCCATTGTAAATTGGCTCGTTCTATATGGCCAGTCATCCAGATAGCTTCCGGCCTGTATCCTCCTTGTAATGTTGCAAATCTATTTAGCAACTGGTTACATGGGACTGATCACAGGTTTAGAATTCTTCTCAGGGTGGGAGCGCTTGTCGTGATTTGGACGCTCTGGCTATGTACAAATGATAAGGTTTTTAATGATAAAATTACTTCTCTTATGCAGGTTATCTACAGATGTACCGGGACGCTTCGTTTATGGTCCTCTCTACAGCGAGTGGAGAATCGAGGCCTATTTACAGAGGCGTGTACACGATTGAAGGCTGCAGCAAGTAATAAAGCGTCCTTTTTCAAAAATTTAAAAGTCCAAAGAGATTTTTGTTTATTTACTGTGTGTGGGACTTCGACTTTCGGAAAGCGCTTTCATTCTTTTCCACAAAGCCAATGAGATAATGACATTGATATGACGCCATGTCCATCCGATCCAAAGGTAGGATCCGGCAGAGGCTTTCACCCCGAGTAAAAATTGTATTGGAAAGATGCGGGAGGTTCACAACGGTATCCTCAAGAAGGAATTAAGATGGCGCCCTTAAGTACTGATGTCATTGTGACAACAAAGCCAGTATTGGCCTTTCACCCATAGAATCTACCGTCAATCCCATTGAACCATGATGGCCGCCGATTTCACAACATTCAAAACACTCCTTGGCATCTGCACGCCCACCAGCCCCAGCATGAGGCCACATAAAACCATTACCGTGCCAGGTCGACGCATCCCGTTACCGACATGGAGATCAGATAACATGATGAACTCATTGAAGAACACGTCAAGAAGATTGATTGACTTATAATATGTCTTGCAATTGATGTCGGATGTGATACACGATTATAAAGTATGGCTAGATGGCTGAGAACTATGGTGGTGAGGAAGGTGGTGGCTTGGAGATGTAGATGGGAAATGGCGGCAGTTAGGGTTGATGGTGATGATTCCTGCAAAGATGGCAATTTGGCGACTTATTCTGTCGCTCATTTGATGTCGGGCCTTTTATATATAAAGGTTATTCAGGTGGATCAGACCTCCCATATGAGTCGGTGTGGTCGTATGGAGCGTCGTATTTTGGTCTCTCTCCTCTGGTGCGCCTCCCACTTGATCTCCTCTATCTCCAGTTTACTCTTCTTCATGTATTGGCTTGATTTTGTCCATAATAGCTCATTTCCTGTGGAAACAAATAACGATCGAATATTTGGATTCCTTTGCATTCATTAGTCACTAGTGGCAATATCGGAGTGAATATCTCAGTCTTTATAATATATCTCGGTTTAACCTCATCTTATAGGAGTGTAAAAAAAACAACACGCATCATATACACAATAATTGAGGAACTAGATGTTGCATGCACTGCCGATGACGATCGTACCAATGTGGCCCCCGAGAACCCCTCCACATTTACCAACCATAGCTCAATAGATCTACAGTCGAGCTGCACGAGAGAGAGAGAGAGAGAGAGAGAGAGAGAGAGAGAGAGAGAGAGAGAGAGAGAGAGAGAGAGAGAGAGAGAGAGAGAGATTTGTGTTCGTTGAGTTACGAGAGTTGCTACTTTACCTTCTCATGTTGGCTTGGGAACTCGAAGTCTCATGTGATGACCTATGCATTTATGCTACTTCATGCGTTTATGTTCATTCTTATGCTCTAGTGCATCTTTTGAGTATATTGGCAACATGTGTTTCTCCTTGGATTGCATATTAGTGGAGAGCATATCTAAATAAATTTATTCTTTGTGCACATCAACTAGTATATCATATGCAAAGCTTTGATTTATGTTGTCATCACTTACGCAAAGTGCATCTTCATCCTTAGGTGGATTTTGATAATTAGTATCAACATATCTCAAGTGGCTAATGATTTATCAAGTCTATTCATATTAGGTCCCAAAAGGTGCAACAAGGTAAATGGTTGGTCATCCCCACTTCAAAATGGTAAGTGTTGGCAAGACTCCATACTTAGATTTTATATTTTGGTTATCCAAGATCGCATTGAGCCCATAGGTCGATACTATCAAAAGTCGATCAAAGTTGCTGCCCTGAGTTTCGTTCTCAACTGTGCTTAAAGAAAAAATTCAAGAAGCCTCAAAAGCCACGCGCGCATCCCACAATCAGCGTCGTCCATCCGAGCCGGGTGTGGAACATGTTCATCACTGTGGAGCCGGCGGCGACGAGTTCAGGATGGAGGGACAATTGTTGCGGCACAGCGGAGGTGCGCTACAATCAAGGAAGAGGTGCACAGCTAGCGAGCTTGGGGGCCACCTCGTGCAAGCAGAGAGGTTGAGGTGGAGGAGCGCTTGGGTTATGTGCAGTTCACGCCATGCCGCGCTTATAACGGGAAGACAAAGGGGCGGGGCGCCAAAATATAAAAAACCAAGTTGGTTGTTTTACATCGGACGCTTGGCTTACGTGTTTGGTATTTTCTAAAACAGAAAAGTCATATGCAAGCCGAGTATGACGTTAGAGGGCACTCGGTTTATAGAGATCGTAGTCACGGAGCCGTCAAATGTGATGGGGATAGCCATGTGGGAAGTGCTTCCTGAGCCTCGTGTGTAAGCCGAGTGTTTTTCACATAGTATGACGAGTTCTTTTTTGTAAACCATGCGTTTTTTGGGTTGTGCTCCGCTTAAGCCTAAGCTTTTTTAGAGGGCCATGTGGTTACCGTGTTTTCTTAGCGGACACTACTTGGTTTACGCTGGACGAAGCCGAGTGCGTGCAAAATAACACTCGACTTATGGCAAAACACTAGGCAGCGTGTGTTTCCTTCGGAGTCCATACACCAATTATTATGAAGAATAATACTTTTTTTCGTCCGGAAATACTTGTCAGAGAAATGGATGTATCTAGACGTATTTTAGTTCTAGATACATCCATTTTTATTCATTCCTCCGACACGTATTCCCCAACGGAGGGGTAGAGAGAAAGAAGCGATTAAAATTCTGATTCTTTTATTTAGAATCACGCGATAAATTTACATGGGTGATACAAGATATTTACAATATTGTTACAGAAGAACTGTAAAAAGGAAAGGAAATTCTGAGCTTAGATCCAAACGGACACAGAGAATAAGTGCTTGTCCTATTCTGGCAACTTGACGTTAGCAAATCTACCATAAAAAATTTGGGTATTACTTGGGTGCCTGCCACAGCAAGGCGACGACCTAACTTTGCTGTCACGATCAATCCCCGTTGAATGGCTATCTCCACATGACCACATCCATCCAAATCGAAAAGCGTTGACCAGTAATGCGCTGCGTCAGTGTGTCACCACTCACCACCGACGCGGAGACCAACCCGGTCCTAATAACCGGCATTCTCCAGCACTAACTTAGTCCATGGATTGTTCTTAATTTACTGCTAAACAATGGCTTAATTATGCGACGATACGTTTTTGGTTAATTAAGCACATGGCCAAGATAACTTGGTTATTTTTTGGAGGTGTGACCTAGCTAAGGCATGTATGGCCGATTCCCTAGCGATTAATTAATTAACACGAATCGATCGTAAACAAATGAGCATGGAGGAGATTTTTTGGGTACGTGGCACGCTTAATTAGTTGGGCAGCAACAATCCACATCCATGGACCAGTCCGCATGATCTAGAAGTTGACAGGAAACCGAGTGCACTACTCGGTTTACACCGGAGGAAACCGAGTGCCCGCAAAACAACACTCGACTTATGGCAAAACACTAGGCAACTTGTGTTTCCTTCGCAGTGCATACACCAATTATTATGAAGAATAATACTCCCTCCGTCCGAGAATATTTGTCGGAGAAATTGATGTATATAGACGTAGTATTTCCGGGCGGAGGGGTAGAGAGAAAGAAGCGATTAAAATTCTGATTCTTTTACTTAGAATTACGCCATAGATTTACATGGGTGATACAAAATATCTATAATATTGTTACACAAGAAATCCTAAAAAGAAAGGAAATAGGGTGCTTAGATCCAAGCAGACACAGAAAATGAGTGTCTGTCCTATTCGGTCAATTTGACATTAACAAATCCATGAACAGAAAATTGGGTAGTACTGTATTACTTTGCTGTCAAGATCGATTGATGGATCCCCGTTGAATGGTTGTCTCCACATCACATCCAGGAAAGAGTTGACCAGTAATGCGCTGCGTTAGTGTGTCACCACCGACGCGGAGACCGACCCGGTAGGTCCTAATAACCGGCCTTCTCCAACACTAACTTTGTCCATGGATTGTTCTTAATTTCACTGCTAAACAATGCCTTAATTACCGGACGATACGTTTTGGGTTAAGCACGTGGCCAAGATAACTTACAGGAACAGGTGAGTTCGATCAGTCGTTTGCTTGCAGTTTAAGAGATGACCCGAGAGATCAATTAACATGCATGGAGGAGATTTTTGGGTACGTGCATGCCGCCACGTACTACTACCCAACAAGAATAATAATCCACATCCATGGACCAGTCCGCACGATCTAGAAGTTGACAGGATCAAGTGCCGCCACACACACAGTCTCCAGCCATTAACACACAAGAGACATGGATGGATGCATCCTCTCGTCAATTATGGCTGCGCAGAGAGCCATCAGCCATGGACCAAGCACCCATCACCCACTGCATCTATAAGAAACGAACCCATGCATGCAAACAAATCACTAGTAGCAGCTAGCCTACGAGCCACACACATCACATCAAAGCGCAGCAATCAACGCAATGGCGTCTTCCTCGTCGTCTCCGCTGCTCATGCTGCTGCTGCTCCCTCTCCTGCTCGCCATGGCGCGTCCGTGCTACAGCGTCGACGCCATCGGCACCTACTGCGCCAAGAACGGCACCAGCGCGGAGACGCAGGCCAGCATCGACCAGGTCCTCGCGGCGCTCGTCCCGCGCGCCTCCGCCGCCTACTACGCCACGGCCACCGCCGGCCGCTCCTCGTCCGCGGTCTGGGGCCTCGCGCAGTGCCGCGGCGACGTCCCGCGCCAGGACTGCTCGCTCTGCCTCGCCGCGGCCGCCAAGGAGGTCGCGTCGTCCTGCCGTGGCAGCTCGGACGGCCGGGTCTTCTACGACTACTGCCTCCTCCGGTACTCCACCTCCAACTTCGTCGGCCTCGCGGACACGGGCTACACGCTCATCCTCCTCAACACCCAGAACGCCACCGGCGTCGACCTGACCGCGTTCGACCGGGCGCAGGGGAAGCTCATGTCCCGCGTCGCGTCGGAGGCCGGCGGCGCCCAGAACAAGGGGCTGGCGACGGACACGACGCGGCTCGGTGGGGACGGCGGCGGAGCCAAGACGACCATCTACGGGCTCGGGTGGTGCACCAGGGACATCACGGCGGCGGACTGCGGGCTGTGCGTGGCGCAGGCGGTGGCGGAGCTGCCCAACTACTGCCGGTACCGCCGCGGGTGCCGCGTGATCTATAGCAGCTGCATGGCGCGCTACGAGGTGTACCCCTTCTTCTTCCCGCTCGACGGCGCCGGCGAGTCGGCCGACGAGGTCGCACAGTGCGACAAGATCGTCTTGAACTACCCGTGATGGGTGGAGTACAGCTAGTCAACTAGAGTGCTATCTACAAGCACTCTAGCTCGTTGTGCGTATCTGGTGGTGGCGAATCCATTTGTTAGTGTATGGCTGGCTCGTAGCTAGCATAAAATCCAACCGGGGTCCAAATAATTCTCGTGAAGTGCAAAATAATAAGCGAAATAATAGCCTCGTGTTTGTTTGTGTACATGTTTGCTTGTGAAAATAAATTTCGTGCAAACTACCCTAATGTAATTTCCATATTTGCAAAACTACTACCCACCAAAAGTTAATTAATTTCATATTTGTCTGTAGTGACTTCATCAATCTCAATATATTATGTCGGCTCAGTCTCTCTCGGAAATGATTATAAGGGTAGAGTGTGTGTGCTTGCGTTTATAGAGACGAGTGTATGTATGTGTATGTGATGGCTTCGATTGTACTGTGTCCAAAAATATTTAGTTAATTAATTCTTTGAGAGCAGTTGATTGCAATTTTGAGTTGTCAACCACCTTGCTCCTTATAAAGCTGTTATTTTTTCGATAAAGGGTGGATTTTATTGACTCAAAATGAAGCATCAAGAAGATACATGACACAATAAACACACATTCGGCCTCTGTATAGTTAGGATGCACAAAGCTAATACCAACTCACACACACGAAAACACGCCAACAACTAGCAAAGTCAAATAAGAACAAAGCTATGTGTAGGCGAGGAAAAAAGGAAAAAAAGCCCTAAAGTGATCAGATCTGTGATCAGCAACCTACAGTAATGACCATATCCGCACCAATCATCTCATGACACCATATGGACGACGAGATTCTTCAACAGCAACGCCTTCAATAAGGGAGCGACACTCAAATGCCGCCATCACAGGATCTAACCAGATGGCCAGAATCTAGATTTTCACCCTGAAGAATCAGTTCAAGCATATCCGAGCAATGCCTTCAACAAGGTAAGGATGTAAGAAACACAACGTCATTGCGAGGTATAGCCACTCGGGCTTGACCTAGGTGAGGGAGTCCTGGATTAGGGGGTCCTCGGACAGCCGGACTATATGCTTATGCCGGACTGTTGGACTATAAAGATACAAGATTGAAGACTTCATCCCATGTCCGGGTGGGACTCTCCTTTGCGAGGAAGGCAAGCTTGGCAATTCGGATATGTAGATTCCCTTCTCTGTAACCGACTCTACGTAACCCTAACCCCCTCCGGTGTCTATATAAACTGGAGGGTTTAGTCCGTAGGACAACAACAATCATACCATAGGCTAGCTTCTACGGTTTAGCCTCTACGATCTTGTGGTAGATCAACTCTTGTAATACTCATATCATCAAGATCAATCAAGCAGGAAGTAGGGTATTACCTACATCGAGAGGGCCCGAACCTGGGTAAACATTGTGTCCCCCGCCTCCTGTTACCATTAACCTTAGACGCACAGTTCGGGACCCCCTACCCAAGATCCGCCGGTTTTGACACCGACATTGGTGCTTTCATTGAGAGTTCCACTGTGTCGTCACCATAAGGCTTGATGGCTCCTTCAATCATCTACAACGATGCTCTCTAGGGTGAGGTTTTCCTCCCCGGACAGATCTTCGTATTCGGCGGCTTCGCACTGCGGGCCAACTCGCTTGGCCATCTGGAGCAGATCGATAGCTATGCCCCTGGCCATCAGGTCAGGCTTGAAAGCCTGAACTACACTGCCGACATCCGCGGAGACTTGATCTTCGACGGATTCGAGCCCATGTCAGGTGCGTCGTACAGTCACGATGAGCATGATTTAGATCTGCCATCGGGCGGTGTTCAGGAGAGCGCAGCTGTAGCTGCCCTGGCCTTAGATCTGGAGCAGATTGTGCTGTCCGAGGACGGGTGGATAGACCCCGCCACGGAGGCCGCACACTCATCGGCGGTAGAGCCGAACACAGACTTCGCCTCCAATGAGGTCTGCGTCATCGGACCCTCGGACTCGTCTCCGGCAATAGGCTCCGAGCCGCGCACATCCGTGCCTGTCGAACCTAATTGGGCAACGATCATGGAGTTTACCTCCGCGGATATTTTTCAGCACTCGCCCTTGGGTGGTGTGCTAAATTCGTTGAAATCTCTCTCTCTCTCTCTCTCTCTCTCTCTCTCTCTCTCTCTCTCTCTCTCTCTCTCTCTCCTCTCTCTCTCTCTCTCTCTCTGTCAGGAGACTCCTGGCCAAACTATGTTCGGCTCAAGTGGGAAGCGGACGATGAAGAAATTCATTTCCCACCCACCACCCACTTAATAGCCACTGTCGATGACTCAACCGACATGCTTGATTTTGACTCCGAAGACATCGACGGTATGAATGACGATGCCAGAGAAGAACGGGAACCACCGCCCACAGGGCGCTGGACAGTCACCTCATCATATGATATATACATGGTGGACACACCCAAAGAAAATAACGGCGAGGAACGGAAGGAAGCAACGGAGGATAATCCTCTTCAGAAACAACCAAAGCGCCGACGTCAGCGGCGCCGCTCTAAAACCCGCCACAGCAAAAACAGCGATAACAACACAAGGAAGAATAATACCCCGCTCGACTCAAGAGCTAACGACGACCCCATGGACCCAGCGCCGCTGTCCGATCACAGCGATGCCGAAGATAAAACTAATAAACATGTCCCCAGAGAGGAGAATAGTCCGGACGATGATGCATTCATCATCCCGAAAAGGCACTTGGAACAAGAGAACCTCCACAAAAGGCTTATCGCCACCGCGAGGAGCTTGAAGAAGCAGAAGCAAAGGCTTAAAGCCGCGAAGGATACGCTCAACCGCAGATGGAACAAAGTGCTTGACACTGACAAAAAATACGGTGGCGATCGCCACATAAAGAGCTGCTGCCCGAATTCGACGACGAGGCTATAGAGCCCATCCCGCCAAAAAACAATACGGCTGATCTGCCGGACCGACCACCCCGTGGCCGAGACAGAGCGGCTCATGATGCCGCACACAAGTCAGCACACGATCTACGTGAGCACCTGGACAAAAGAGCCGGTATGGCCAGGTCCATCTATGGATCTAGGAAGCGTGCTCCTACGCAGGGTCACGACCACCAAAACGACTATACTAATTGAATAGCAGCTCAGAATCAACACCGGACACTACAACCGTCGGAAGAATGCCATGACATATCCAAATACAGGGGTACCATGCACCCCCTGTGCTTCACCGATGAGGTACTGAACCATGAATTCCCAGAGGGGTTCAAACTCGTGAACATCGAGGCATACGACGGAACAACAGACCCTACAGTCTGGATTGAGGACTTTATTCTACACATCCATATGGCTCACAAAGACGATCTCCATGCCATCAAATACCCACCCCTCAAGTTGAAAGGACCAGCTCGACACTGGTTGAAAAGCCTCCCCGAAAACTCAATTGGAAGTTGGGAGGAACTTGAGGATGCTTTCAGGGCCAATTTTCAAGAGACCTATGTCCGACCTCCGGACGCAGATGATTTAAGTCACATAATCCAACAACCCGGAGAATCAGCCCGAAAGCTTTGGAACAAGTTTCTCACTAAGAAGAATCAAATCGTCGACTGCCCGGACGCTGAAGCCTTAGCGGCTTTCAAACATAGTGTCCGGGATGAATGGCTCACCAGACACCTCGGCCAGGATCAACCGAGGACAATGGCACCCCTAACAAGCCTCATGACCCGCTTTTGCGCGGGCGAGGACAGTTGGTTGGCCCGCAGCGGCACCATCGACCCAGGCACATCCGTAGTCAGGGAAGGTAATGGAAAGCCACGACGCAATAAAAACAAGCGTCGAAATAATGAAGACAACCCAGATAACACGGCGGTAAACGCCGGATTCAGGGGCTCTCGACCCGGTCAACGGAAAAATCCATTTAAAGGCAGCAGAGATGGACCGTCTAGCCTAAACAAAATTCTGGACAGATTATGTCAGATTCATGGCACCCTCGAGAAACCTGCGAATCACACCAACAGAGAATGCTGGGTCTTCAAGCAGGCCAGCAAACTAAACGCCGAACACAAGGGGAGGGAACCGCCAAGTGAAGACGAGGACGAACCTCGCCAGCCGAATACGGGGGGACAGAAAAAATTTCCACCAGAGGTCAAAGCAGTGAACATGATCTACGTCACCCATATACCAAAGTGGAAGCACAAATGCGCACTCCGAGACGTATACGCTGTAGAGCCCGTCGCCCCCAAATTCAATCCATGGTCGGCCTGCCCGATCACTTTCGATCACAGGGATCATCCGACTAGTATCCGGCATGGAGGTTCAGCTGCCCTGGTGCTCGACCCAATAATTGTTGGATACCATCTCACCCGAGTCCTAATGGATGGCGACAGTAGTCTTAATCTGATATATTAGGACACTGTCCACAAAATGGGGATATACCCATCAAGAATTATCCAAAGCAGTACTACCTTTAAAGGAGTAATACCAGGCGTAGAGACCTGTTGTACGGGCTCTCTAACATTAAAAGTTGTATTCGGTTCTCCCGACAACTCCCGAAGCGAAGAACTAATCTTTGACATCGCTCCATTCCGAAGCGATTATCACGCACTACTCAGAAGAACGACCTTCGCTCGTTTCAATGCAGTACCGTATTACGCTTATCTTAAACTTAAGATGCCCGGTCCACGTGGCGTCATCACAATCAGCGGAATACAGAGCGTTCTTTACGTGCGGAAGAATATGTGGCGGCTCTAGCAGACGAACCACTGAACGGCCTCTCCAGCCCGAATGAATGATCGGTTGTCGAGACCATGGACATGGCTAGACGTGTCCGGCACACCACTAGTTGTAGCAGCCCAGATAAACCTGAGCTTGGTCGACGGATATACCCCCATGTGGTGCTAGGGGCTGCCCGCATGTAAAAGGGTCCATAGTTCGGCTCGACCCTATTAATACACAATAAATTGAATTTTCATGGTTCATTAAGAATAACCAACTTTAGGCACGATCACACCAGATTTTTTCACCTGGGTTTTTCTTTTTACAGATGATCACCGTGCTACACCCTTCTAGGATACGGCACAACAGAGACGAAGGCGCAGACGTGCAGCAGGGCCCCGTTTAAAGGTTTCTTTTTAGATTAAGACCCCGTGTAAACCTTTTTTATCGTCTCTTGTTTCCTCACACCCTCCGGGCACTTAAAACAACTGAGAGGGACACTGGCGTTGCTGACAAGCTCTTTCGTCACGCTAGATTAATGTACGTACCTGGAAATTCAGGGATAAATATCGAGGGCGGTACTCAGCCCAACATATGTTGTAAAGTCCGAATACCTTCGGGAGTGTTCGACGTCGCGAGTTTGGCCTTATATGCATCAGCTCCAAATCATCACTACTAGGGAAAACCTTATACACAGAATCTTAGCAGCAGCGCGGCACAAAAAGAAGCGCTACTGCTAATTAGCAGTAGCGCGGGTTTTTAACCCTCGCTACTTCTAAGTTGATAGTAGTAGCGCGGGTTTTTAACCCTCGCTACTACTAAGCGGTCTCTACTGTGCCCACCGACACATGCCATAGTAGTAGCGAGGGGTATAAACCCGCGCTACTACTAAGTTGATAGTAGTAGCGCAGTTTTATACCCCTCGCTACTACTAAGTACGAGGTAGGTGAAGTCGCCATATCCTCGGCTGAATCCCCATCTCCTCCCCCAAATCCCTCCTCTCTTCCACCACTCTCTCCTCTCACTTTTCATACGCTGTCACATGACCTCTTGCCCATGCACCCATCCTCCTCCATGGCGCCGAAAGAGGCTGCCGCCCCGCGCCACCACACTGGAGCACCTCGCCACCGGTGACTAGCTCCGCTGCTCCCTACATCACCTTCCTCTCTCCCTCGGTTTTCCTTTTCTCTCTCTCTCCCTCTGGTTTGACTCACCCTCCCATGTCCATGCCCATGCAGGTCGTCGCCATGGATGACCCGGAGTTATCTGGCATGGTCGGGAAGAGGAGCCCCACGCCGCGGCCTGGCTCTGCCATATAAACCGGCCCTCTCCAACAGCCACTGCTAGATCTGGTCTTCCGCTATCCGTTCATGCCTCCGGCGACGCCAATCATCGCTAGATCTTACCATTGCTGCCATTGACAGCACGCACGGGATCGAGATTTTTGTTTTGTTTTTTAAAGTAATAGCAGTAGCGCGAGGTATAAGACCCGCTACAGATAATTAGCAGTAGCGCTGTTTGCAACGCACGCTACAGCTAACCATGTATAGCAGTAGCGTGTGTCAACACGCGTTACTGCTACAAGTTAGCTGTGGCGCCGTATCAGTAGCGCAGGCACCCGCGCTACTGATACACCCAAAACCCGCGCTGCTGCTAGGCTTTTCCCTAGTAGTGCATGTCTTTGGTCAATAGTTGGGTTTGCCCGGCTCCCGTGTTTTGCTACCTTACGTTCCGCTCTATCGGCTAAGGTGGCACCGGGAGAACTACTGTGATTGTTCCCTGGTTCATCTGGATGAGCACCTTAGTAGAGAAAGCCGAAAACTGACTGTCATGATAAGGCGAGAGACTGGTCAACCACTCGAAGACTCAGCGGAATCTTCGCAATTCCACCGCATTAACGAAGGACCGGTTTCCCGGTCACGTACGTACGTGCCCCGTATTCGGATGAACACGGACATACCAGGGGCTATATAGTAGCCCCACCGTCAAACTCCTATGGCTAAGTGAAAGTGTTAAAGGTACATAGTCCGATTGCCTTGTTCGCTGCGCTATCACCTCCTTAACGGACCAAGACGTTGGATCAAGTGTGAATACGCGCTTTTCTGAACACCCCCACATTTTATATGCGTGGGGGTTGAAGCCGACGACTGCAAACTTTCAAGTTATATAAATACATACATAAACGGCCGCACAGGAGGCATTACAATACTTTATGGGCAAAAGTATAAATATAGCCTTTATAATCAAAATAGCATTGTTTTTACAATGAAGGCGCATGTCACTAGAACATGGTATTCTTGGAGCACTGAGCCTCTATTGAACGGGCACCTTCTAGAACTTCTTTCAAAATAGTGCTCGGGCGAGTACTGGTTGCAATTTCGGTGGCCTCCATCTTCGCCCAATATGTCTTGACACGGGCAAGAGCCATCCACGCACCCTCTATGCACGCCGACCTCTTGACAGCGTCGATATGCGGCACAGCACGAAGAAATCGTTTCACCAAACCAAAATAACTACCTGGGCTCGGTTCCTTCGGCCACAGATGATCCACGACAGCCTTCATGGCAAGTCCGGACAACCTATGGAGCTCGGCCCACTCGGCCATTTGCTCATTCAACAGCAGCGAACGCTTTGGAGCACTGAACTGCGACCAGAACAATTTTTCCACCTCACGATCTTCCCGATCCTTGAAATACTCCGTCACATCAGCAGCACTCTTTGTTAAATCCAAGTATGCGTCCGCAGAACTCCACAATTGATCAAGAGGGGCATATTTCGGATCGCTGAACTTCATTCGCAATAAAAAGGGCTTCCCAGCCGTGATATCACCAGCTTGCCGAAGCTCCTCCCATGCCGCTCTGATTTCAGAGCGAGTTTCCTTTGCTGCTTACAAGACCTTCTCCAGGTCAGCCATTTTTGCTTGGTTTTCCCTTTCGAGAAGATCATATCGACTGGCGGCATTTCTTAGCTCAATAGCCATGCTGGCTATTTTATCCTCACTTCAGTGATGCGCAGCCTGTTCGGCTTTAATTTCTTCGGCTGCCTTCAGGGCGGCCGCATCACTTCTTCTGGCTTGCTCCTTGGCTCGGGCAAGTTCTGCCCGAAGGGTCTCCATGGCGGCAGCTCCATCTACAGTCAAAGCATACTATAAATACTAGCATCATACTCTTCTTAATATTTGCTGACCACCTGAATATACATACCCTGTGTCTCGTCAAGCCACTTGTTAACAAGCGTGATGTCCGCATCCGCCAAATAAAGTTGCCGCTTCAATTCGGCAAATTCAGCAGTTCGGTCATCCACCGGATCTGCAACTGCATGCACATGAAAGCAGCGCTATCATTACCTGGGATTATGATCCTCTGCTTGCCGCGTCTGGACGGCAACCAGAGTCTCAGGGGCTACTATCTATACAAAGCACACCTTACGTATGCGGTACAGTCAAAAATATACATATTACCTTGCGTACCTCAAAGCCTCTTAGTAGGCTCGTAAAGGCTTCATTTAAACCGCTTTTTACGGATGAAATCCTCTCAACCACCGTACCCATTAAGGTACGATGTGCCTCTGAGATAGCCGCTTGCTCCAGAAGACCCATCAATGTGTCCGGCTGTACGTCGGACACTGCCGGGCTTTTTCTGTCAGTCTCCTTAGGAGCCGAGAACTCCGGGCTTCGGGCGGCTGAAGAGTTACCTTCTGGCCTTTGTGGATCAGGATAAATCCTCCATGACGACACCTCAGGGTTGTCCGCCTCATGAGGCCGGGAAGCAAGAGGAGGCGTTTCGCTCTCCATCATCTCCAGAAGAATATCCCCCGAGGACGAACATTCTTGAGAAGGGCTATGAGCCGGACTACAAACATATGTAACGGTTGTTATTCTCAGGAAAGGAGTAGGGCGAATTTACTAATGTGGTTTTGTCCACTTACATCTTGGTTGACAGCTGGCCGTTGTGGGTGTTGTGCGGTAAGGACGCCCTCTGGGGCAGGCGAAGGTTTCTTCCCTCGTTTGGAAACCTCCGTTTCCAAGTCTTCAGTGGCGGTCCTTTTCTTCTCGTGGGGAGAGGGGATTCTAGATTCAACTCCCCGACCGTCCTCCTTCGCGGAGGCACTAATTCCCCCGGTTTGGATGCGTAATGTATGAAGCCCGCTTTCGGCTTCCCTCTTCTCTTGATGGCACTTGATATGGTGTGCGAGCCAGCATCCTGGTTAGCACAGGATCCGACGAGCCTTCAGGAAGAGGGGGCGAACACCTGATCCTCTCCGCCTTTTTTATCCAGTCCTGGCCGAGGATAAATTTTCAGGATAATGTTGTGACAAATATAACGACGGCATGTTCGATCGCGGTGTTACTTACTTGGGTATCTGGACGGTTGCAGTCGAGACCCGCATCCTCGGTGGTGTCCGGACACTTTATTCGTGATCTGAAGAATAATCGATACATCCCTTCGAGCGTCATGCCTAAGAAGTGTTGAATGGTTCGCGGTCCTTCCAGGTTGAACTCCCACATGCGGAGAGATCGACATTGGCATGGCAGGACCCGACGAACTAACATTACTTGAATTATTTTGACAAGATTGATATCCCTCTTGAGGAGATCTCGGATGCGGCTTTGCAGTGTCAACACGTCATTAGCAGGCCCCCAATCCAGCCCTTTTGTTGACCCATGATACCAGTTCGGGCGGAGGGTGATACGTCTCCAACGTATCTATAATTTTTGATTGCTCCATGCTACTTTATCTACTGTTCTGGACTATATGAAGATTTATTTTCCACTTTTATATTATTTTTGAGACTAACCTATTAACCGGAGGCCCAGCCCAGAATTGCTGTTTTTTGCCTATTTCAGTGTTTTGAAGAAACAGAATATCAAACGGAGTCCAAACGGAATAAACCTTCGGGAATGTGATTTTCTCATCGAACGTGATCTAGGAGACTTGGACCCTACTCCAAGAAGTGCCAGAGGCGGTCATGAGGGTGGAGGGCGCGCCCCCTACCTCATGGGCCCCCTGTTGCTCCACCGACATACTCCTTCCTCCTATATATACCTATGTACCCCCGACAGACCAAATAGGGAGCCAAAAACCTAATTCCACTACCGCAACCTTCTGTATCCACGAGATCCCATCTTGGGGCCTATTCCGGAGCTCCGCCGGAGGGGGCATCCACCATGGAGGGCTTCTACATCAACACCATAGCCCCTCCGATGAAGTGTGAGTATTTTACTTCAGACCTTCGGGTCCATAGCTAGTAGCTAGATGGCTCCTTCTCTCTTTTTGGATCTCAATACAATGTTCTCCCCCTCTCTCGTGGAGATCTATTCGATGTAATCTTCTTTTTGTGGTGTGTTTGTTAAGATCGATGAATTGTGGGTTTATGATCCAGTATTATCTATGGAAAATATTTGAATCTTCTCTGAATTCTTTTATGTATGATTGAGTTATCTTTGCAAGTCTCTTTGAATTATACTTTTTGGTTTGGCCAACTAGATTGGTAGTTCTTGCAATGGGAGAGGTGCTTAGCTTTGGGTTCAATCTTGCGGTGTCCTTACCCAGTGACAGAAAGGGTTGCAAGGAACGTATTGTATTGTTGCCATCTTTATCATATTGCATGAATTTATCCCTCTACATCATGTCATCTTGCTTAAGGCGTTACTCTGTTTTTAACTTAATACTCTAGATGCGTGCTGGATAGCGGTCGATGAGTGGAGTAATAGTAGTAGATGCAGAATCGTTTCGATCTACTTGTCTCGGACGTGATGCCTATATACATGATCATTGCCTAGATATACTCATAACTATGCTCAATTCTGTCAATTGCTCAACAGTAATTTGTTCACCCATCGTAGAATACTTATGCTCTTGAGAGAAGCCACTAGTGAAACCTAGGGCCCCGGGTCTATTCTCATCATATCAATCTCTATCGCTTTATTACTTGCTTTGTTTTTACTTTGCCTTTTACTTTTCACTTTGCATCTATGTATCAAAAATACCAAAAATATTATTTATCATCTCTATCAGATCTCACCCTCGTAAGTGACCGTGAAGGGATTGACAACCCTAATCGCGTTGGTTGCGAGTAGCTATCGTTTTGTGTAGGTACGAGGGACTTGTGCATGGTCTCCTACTGGATTGATACCTTGGTTCTCAAAAACTGAGGGAAATACTTACGCTACTTTGTTGCATCATCCTCTCCTCTTCGGGGAAATCCAACGCAGTGCTCAAGAGGTAGCAAGAAGAATTTCTGGCGCTGTTGCTGGGGAGATTCACGCAAGCAAGTCAACCATACCAAGTACCAATCACAATCCCTATCTCTCGCATTACATTATTTGCCATTCACCTCTCATTTTCCTCTCCCCCACTTCACCCTTGCCGTTTTATTCGCCATCTCTTTCCCAATCTTACCCTCTTTTCCCTTTTTCGTTTGCTTTCTTCTGCCTTGCTTCTGTTGCCGCTATGTCTGAAATTGGGGAGATTATCATCGATATGGACAATAATGATAACACAGAATATCTCGAGGCTCCGGCCGATGAACCTCCTATCTTGCATACTAAAAAGTTTTGAACCCGTAGTGGTAACATCATTGGCAAAGGTGTTATTCAAGATTTCTTTACTTGTGCCGGTGCTTTACCTTTCATGGGTTGTTCTATTCTTCACAGAACTAGTAGTCTTACAGATGCTATCGCCATGATTGTGGTTGAACTTGAAAGACAATTTATGCATATGCATCCTTGCATACTGAGAATTTTCTTAGAATTCTCTAATATTGAGCACTCTTCTGTTAAGCTCGCTGTTACTATCTTTTTGGCTCATGAATTTAGATTTATCATAAGAGAAGCCAAAGAAATCTTTGCGCACTATAGGGTGGACGCCGGTCGTCCACCCATAGAAGCGATCCTCTATGATCAAGAGGAAATTAGACGTTTTCAATCTTCAGACTATGTCGCTTTCAACGAAAACCTTAGAAAAAAGGTTCATATCAATGTCTTGGTTGATTGCATTAACGAGCTTAATAATGATTTTGCCCTTAGAAATAATGAACTAGGATACTCTCTCGATTATAGGCTCACAAGATTTTGCCAAAAGAATGCTTTCAGTGATGAAATAGTTGTGCACTATGAAGGGCCAAGGGAGGAACCCGTTCCTCCTATGATTGATCTTGGGGATCTTTGCCCCACTAAATTTAGCCCTTTTGATTACTTTTTCTTGCCTCAAAGGAAGCTTGCTGCCGAACATAGAGAATATGAGATGAGCTTTCAAGATCTATCTTATTATTACGGCACTACCTAGATCTATCCTTGCTTTTATGCCTAGCTAGGGGCGTTAAACGATAGCGCTTGTTGGGAGGCAACCCAATTTTATTTTGTGTTTTTTGTTTTTTGCTTCTGTTTAGGAATAAATAATCCATCTAGCCTCTGTTTGGATGTGGTTTTATATTTTAATTAGTGTTTGTGCCAAGTAGAACCTATAGGATAACCTACGATGATAGTTGATTTGATTCTGCTGAAATACAGAAACATTGCGTGCACGAATATGATTTTGTTAAATCACAGGAATGTGCTTTTGCGTTGATTCTTTTTGCTGCTTTCAATAGACAAATTTTCCAGGACTTCCTATTTTGGTAGAATTTTTAGAGTTCCAGAAGTTTGCGTTAGTTACAGATTGCTTCAGACTGTTCTGTTTTTGACAGATTCTGTTTTACGGGTGTTGTTTGCTTATTTTGATGAATATATGGCTAGTAAAATAATTTATAATCCATAAAGAAGTTGGAATACAGTAGGTTTAACACCAATATAAATAAAAAATGAGTTCATTACAGTACCTTAAGTAGTTCTTTGTTTTCTTTCTCTAACAGAGCTCACGAGATTTCTGTTGAGTTTTGTGTTGTGAAGTTTTCAAGTTTTGGGTGAATCCTTTTGATGGATTATGGAACAAGGAGTGGCAAGAGCCTAAGCTTGGGGATGCCCATGGCACCCCCAAGATAATCCAAGGACACCAAAAAGTCAAAGCTTGGGGATGCCCCGGAAGGCATCCCCTCTTTCGTCCACTTCCATCGGTAATTTACTTGGAGCTATATTTTTATTCACCACATGATATGTGTTTTGCTTGGAGCGTCTTGTATTATTTGCATCTTTGCTTGTTAGTTTACCACAATCATCCTTGCTGTACACACCTTTTGTTGGGGATATAACTATTTGTGTAAGCCGCCCAGGAGGGGCCGGGTTATGTAAAGAGGTTACCAGACAAAAGCCCAAGTCCATGCATGAAGATGGCGTCTCAACAAAGGGCCTAAGGCCTATAGGCGACTTAAGGCCCGTTGTAGTAAACCGCCATAATGGCAAGACTTGTATCATAAGGCAGACTTGACTAGTCACCGAGCCGGACATTGTTTATAAGCCGGCCGGGACTCTGTAGGCCACAGGGCGTCAACCCGTGTATATAAGGGGATGACCTGTTGGCGGCTTAGGGCAAGAAACAACCAATCGGGAACCGGGCATAGCGTATCTCGCTCCCTGGTCATCGAAACCTCAAGCAATACCAACCCAACTAGACGTAGGCCTTACCTTCACCTTAAGGGGCCGAACTAGTATAAAACCTCTCGTGTCCTTTGTCCCGATTAACCCCTTTAACCTTCCTAGTTGCGATGGCTCCACGACTAAGTCCTTGCATGAGGACATCTGCCGTGACAATTCCACGACAGTTGGCGCCCACCGTGGGGCCAGCGCACGGTGGATTTGAGTTCTTGAAGGGCAGCTTCGAAGGGCTCAAGGGATACGCAGTGGGCCGGATGACCAAGAGTCGTCGCGGCAAGATCTACATCGACAACGAAGGCTGGGGCCCCGAGGCCGACTCAATTGAGTATGGGTACTGGGTCCTCTTTGGAGGAATCCACGTCTTCATCGGCCGGATTGGTGAGCCGGGCCCAGAGCCGGACAGCTGCACCGACCTCATTGAGACGACTCAGCGTGCGAGACCCGCCCAGATTCAACCTACCATGAAGCGTGCCTTTGTGGGCTGTGTTCATGGAGAGACACTTTCTGAAGGATCTAAAGATGGTGAAGAGACGGCCGTCCCATCAGATGATGATTCATCCTCCGGTTCAACAGATTCCCTGTATCGGGTCCAAGAAGGCATGCTAGGGGGCTGTTCTGACGACTCTAGCGTTCCAGATTGCTATGAGCCGCCGAGCTGGGCAGGAGTCTTCATGGCTGGTACCCAACCCGGCCAAAACTCGACGGCTACGACAGCAATGACGTCCGGGTCAGGAGCGGCCGGGGTAGGAGGCCCCGCGCGCCCGCCGGCTCAAGTGCTGATAGACCTTATGGACAAGTTGACGGCCCTGTTAACCACCACAGTTATTCCTGCAAATCCAGATGAACATAACGCAAAGGTGGCAAAGGTGCGTGAGGAGATAGCCCTGGCCAAGGAGGCCTTGGCGGCTGAGGACACTAGGCTAGCTGCGGAATGGGCGGCTTTGGATGCACGGGCGCAGTGACTCCATTCAGAGGCTTTCCAGCTTAACATGAGTCTGAATGCGTCCAATGAGGTGATGAGAAGGAGTCATCAGAAGACCCAGTCCCGTCTGCCTCCGGTTTACGATCCTCGGAATCTTTTCACGACACCCGGAGCTGGTCCTAGCAATCCGCCCAAAGCCAATCAATTTATGACACCCGGAGCAAGAGGGCCGGTTCAGCCTCGAGAGACGGCACCTCTTCACGGGAGCATGGCCCCGCCCCGATACATACCGACACCTCCGGGCCACTTTTCCAACCCCATGGAGAACCTGATAGCCGCATCGGCGCGTCTGGCGGCTCTTCAAGTGGATGGTGATGACCCGACGGCGGTGGAAACCCGGAGGGTTAGGGATCTTCTTCAGACGGCCTTGGCACAGCAAGAGACCTATTCTTACAGCAAGGACATGATTCATTCCACTCCTCAGCCTTGGATAGCACCTCGTCCAAACCGGAGTCCGAGTTACAGCAGACACATGGAGTCAGAAGCTTTATCAAGCAATGCCCAGCGTCGCAACCAACCCGGCGGCTATAACCCGATGCAGGATCGATTGCGTCAGGAGGATGAACGGGCGGCTCAATTAGCGGCTCGGCAGACGGCATATGATGGTCTCCCAGAGTATCCAATGACTTCTGTTGGAGCAGGGGTGGCCACTAGAACTGGTGGTGTCCCTTGTCTGGTGCCGGCTCTGCGAGATGTGCATTTGCCCAAGGATTTCAAGGGTCCTCGAAAGGTGCCGAATTACATGTCCGACTTACAGCCGGGGGCATGGATTGAAAGTTACGAGATGGCCATGGAATTATTGGAAGTTAGCGACGCGGCAATGGCTAAGTATTTCACCATGATGTTAGATGGAACGGTCCGATCTTGGTTGAAAAGTTTGCCCCCTAATTCCATCAATTCATGGGCCGAGTTAAGGGCCCGGTTTATCCAGAACTTTAAGGATACTTGCAAGCAATCTATGTCCATTGTGGACTTGACCAATTGTAAGCAGGAGGAGGGTGAGTCCACAACTCATTGGGTGTGCCGAGTCAAGGAAATAATACATTCATCTGATAAGATGGATGTCGGCTCTGCGGTACTTATGCTCCATCAGAATTGTCATTTTGTGCCGCTGAAGCAGAAGCTGGGGCGCCTTAAGCGTGATTGCAATGACATGGGTACGCTGATGGCGGCTTTGGTTAAATATGATGATTCTGATACTACCAATGATCCCGCGTCTGAGGAGGAAAAGACAGGGAAAGGAAATAAGAACGCAATGGAAAGGGTCAGCAACAACAATCGGTAAGTCAAGGTGGCAACAAGCGTAAGCCGGACGGTAACCCGGCGTTTGTGGCTAATGCTAATGCCCAAGGTAATAACAAGAAGCGTAAGGGGATAGCACCTCCCCGATCTGGTGGCTCAGGTCCATCTCTTGAGCAGCTTCTGAATGAGCCTTGTCCAGACACGGTACTCAGGAAAATCCTGCCACCCACTTATGGAAGGACTGCGCGATCATGAAGGCTTTCAAGAATTCAAACATGTTTGATGGCAATCACGGATCAGGCGGTGGTTCAGGAGCAGGTGGTTTCCATGGCCCGGGTGGCGGCTCAAGTTCCGGTTTTCAAGGTGGTCAAGGTGACTATAATCAGCAGCAGTCTGGTCAAGGAGGACAGCAGCAGCAGCAGTCAGGTTATCAGAGCCATCCAAAACAGTTGAACGGTGGGCAATACCATGTGTTTACCACTAACTTGTGTAAACGTGACCAGAAGGCTCATAAAAGGGGTGTGAATTCGGTTGAACCGGTGATTCCCCGTTATCTGAGGTGGTCAGAGCAGCCTATCATTTGGAGTAGAGAAGATCACCCCCTCCGGGTTGATAATCTGGGTCAGTTGGCCTTGGTGGTGGCCCCTCAGGTTGGTGGGTATAAATTCACTAAGGTGCTCATGGACGGCGGAAGCAGCATCAATATTCTCTATTATGAGACCTTTCGCCGTATGGGTCTGACTGATAAGGACTTGAGGACATCTAACACTATTTTTCATGGGGTGGTACCTGGTAAGTCGGCATATCCCGTTGGAAAGATCGAGTTGGAAGTGGCTTTTGGAGATGAATATGATTCCAGGGCTGAGAAGCTGACGTTTGACGTAGTCAAAATTAGGAGCCCATATCACGCTCTGTTTGGACGGCCGACTTATGCCAAGTTTATGGCACGGCCGTGTTACGTTTATCTGCAGCTCAAAATGCCAGGTTACAAGGGCACCATCACTGTGCATGGGAGCCGAAAGGTGGCCTTGGAGTGCGAGGAAGGCGATGCGGCTTATGCTGAATCCGTTTGTGCTGAGGAGGAGCTGAAGTTTTATCAAACTAATGTTGACCCAGCAGATATGACCTCTTTGAAGAAGCCAACCACAGAGCAAGACTCGGCTTTGAAATTTAAGTCGGCCACCGAGACAAAACTGGTTGACTTCACTCCAGGTGACTCTTCCAAGCAGTTCAGTATCAGTACCAATTTGGATCCCAAATAGGAAAGCGCGCTCATCGAGTTCATCCGTGAGAACCGGGACATCTTTGCATGGAAACCTTCTGACATGCCGGGTGTCCCGAGAGAACTCGCTGAGCACACACTTAATATTGATCCAAAGTATAAGCCGGTCAGGCAGTTTCTTCGGCGATTCAATGAGGAAAGGCGAAAGGCTATAGGGGAGGAGGTCGCTCGGCTCTTAGCGGGCGGGTTCATCGTGGAAGTGTTTCACCCGGAGTGGTTGGCTAACCCGGTGCTTGTGCTCATGAAGAACGGCACCTGGTGGATGTGTGTGGATTACACGGACCTAAATAAAGCTTGTCCGGCTGATCCCTTTGCTCTGCCCCGCATTGATCAAATCATCGATGCTACAGCAGGTTGCGAGCGGTTGAGTTTTTTGGATGCTTACTCTGGTTATCATCAGATCAAGATGGCAGTTAAGGAACAGGAGAAGATGGCTTTCATTACTCCATTTGGAGCCTTCTGCTATGTGTCTATGCCGTTTGGGCTCAAGAGTGCCTAGGCGACTTATCAGCGGTGTGTGCAGAATTGTCTCCATAATCAGATTGGGCGCAATGTTCATGCTTATGTGGATGATATTGTGGTGAAGTCCAGAGAGAAGGAGACCTTGATCTTCGACTTAAAGGAAACCTTTGATAATCTCCGGGTTTATAAGATGATGCTTAACCCAGACAAGTGTGTATTTGGTGTACCTGCAGGCAAACTTTTGGGATTCCTGGTCTCAAACAGGGGCATTGAAGCTAACCCGGAGAAGATCAAGGCGATTACCTCTCTGGCTAAACTGGTGTGCATCAATGATGTTCATCGACTAGCGGGTCGCGTGGCTGCTTTAAGCCGATTCATAAGCCGGCTAGGGGAGAAGGCTCTACCGCTGTATCAGATGATGAAGAAAACAGACACCTTTGTCTGGAGTGAGGATGCTGATGCTGCCTTTGAAGATTTAAAGAGAGAATTGTCTGAGCCTCCGGTTCTCGCAGCTCCAATTGATAAAGAGCCATTGCTATTGTATGTTGCTGCTAACTCACGTGCTGTTAGTGTGGCCATTGTAGTGGAGCGTAAGGAGACTGGCAAGGAGCATCCAGTTCAGTGGCCGGTTTATTACATCAGTGAGGTGCTCATAGAGTCCAAGCAAAGGTATCCGCATTGGCAGAAACTTGTTTATGGGGTGTTCATGGCAAGCCGGAAGCTAAAGCAGTACTTCCTGGGTCATCCTATAACTGTGGTAAGTTCAACCCCCTTGGGAGACATCATCCAGAACAGGGAAGCCACAGGACGAGTTGCCAAGTGGGCCATCGAGCTTGGGCCTCACGGTTTGAAGTATATGCCGCGCACAGCTATCAAGTCTCAAGCCCTGGTGGACTTTATCAATGATTGGACGGAGTTGCAGGCACCAGAGGAGAAGCCGGATAACACGTATTGGACTATTCACTTCAATGGGTCTAGGCAGTTGGAAGGCTCGGGGGCTGGAGTCGTTTTAACTTCCCCCCGAGGTGAAAAATTCTGTTATGTGCTCCGGCCCCTGCACTAACAATGCAGCTGAATACGAGGCTTTACTCCATGGCCTCCGGATGGCCAAAGAGATGAATTTGAGCCGGGTAAGATGCTTGGGCGATTCAGACCTCCTCGCTCAATAGGTGTCAGGCACGTGGGATTCTAAGGATCCCCTCATGGCGGCATATCGTCGTGAAGTTGATGCGGTGGCTGGGCACTTCAAAGGTTATCAAGTAGAGCACATTGATCGAAGGAAGAATGAGGCGGCTGATGCTTTAAGCCGGCTGGGGTCTCAGCGTAAGCCGGTGCCACCTAATACTTTTCTTGACATTTTGCATAACCCCTCTGTTAGAGTGCCTATAGAGGAAGAGCTTGCAGGGCCAGACCCGGAGGCGCAGCTGGTGGCGGCTCTCCATGCCATCCCGGACTGGACGGTCCCATACTTAGCCTATATGACCCGGGGAGAGTTGCCTGAGGACGAGACCTTGGCAAGACAAATCGTCAGGCGGTCCAAATCCATGACGATTGTTCACGGCGAGTTGCATCACTGCAGCGTCACTGGGGCGTTTCAGCGTTGTGTATCACCTACGGAGGGTCAGGAGATACTTCGTGAGATTCATGAAGGTGATTGCGGTCATCATGCCGGTTCAAAGTCTCTGGTAGCCAAGGCTTTTCGTCATGGTTTTATTGGCTGACGGCTCATGCTGATGCGGAGGATCTGGTCAGCAAATGTGACGGATGTCAAAAATTCTCACGACGAGCTCATGTGCCGGCTCAAGAATTGAGGATGATTCCAATTACTTGGCCGTTTGCAGTCTGGGGGCTTGATATGGTTGGACCTTTCAAAGGTCTAAAGATAAGAAGACACACCTATTGGTGGCAGTGGATAAATTCACCAAGTGGGTTGAAGCAGAGCCGGTCAGTAAGTGTGATGCAGCCACGGCGGTTCAGTTCATCAAAAAGGTGATCTTTCGTTTTGGTTTTCCGCACAGTATTATAACTGATAATGGTACTAATCTCTCCAAGGGTGCCATGGAAGAGTTCTGTCAACAAGAGCACATTCCGGCTTGATGTTTCGGCTGTTGCTCACCCCCAGTCTAATGGTCAGGCAGAAAGAGCTAATCAAGAGATCTTGAAAGGTATCAAACCCCGGCTCTTAGTTCCCTTACAGCGAACTCCGGGTTGTTGGGTGGAGGAGTTACCCTCTGTGTATGGAGCATCAACACAACGCCTAACAGGTCTACTGGTTATACACCTTTCTTCATGGTGTACGGAGCAGAGGCGGTTCTGCCAAGTGATATCGGGCATGATTCACCACGGGTGGCGGCTTACGTTGAGGCTGATAATGAAAAAGCTCGTCAGGATGCACTTGACTTGTTGGATGAAGAGCGAGACTTGGCAATAGCCCGCTCGGCAATTTACTAGCAAGACCAGCGCCGTTATCACAGCCGCCGGGTTAGAAGCTGAACTTTCCAGGAAGGCGATTTAGTGCTCCGGCTCATCCAGGACCAATCTGATATGCACAAACTGTCCCCTCCTTGGGAAGGACCTTTCGTGGTCAGCAAGAATCTCAACAACGGGTCATATTACCTCATTGATGTTCGAGAGCACAAAGACTCACGTAAGTCGGAGGAGGAGACCCGCCGGCCGTGGAAGATAGCGCATCTCCGACCCTACTATACTTAAGCCACCGGCTTTCAGAGTATATTTGTTTTTCCTTTTTAGCAATGTATATATTATATAAAGCAATAAAGTAGGACCTCTTTCCTTTCCATCCTACAAGGTTTATGTGTCTTCCTTACCAGGTGATGGAAACGACTAACAGGGAGCGGATCATATCTGAATCCGGTTTTCCCTTTGGTCCAGCTTATGATCATATCTGAATCAAGCCATGGTCACTTGGGGTCTTCCTGTTCAAACATAGGTCGTATTCGAACCAAAGAGAACATAGCCGTCGATACCCAATTGATTGGCACACTGCCAAACCCACTTGGTGGCTTCTTGATCATATTTGAATCATAGCTTAACCCCTTTGGGTCTGACGTGGATCGTATTCGAATCAGTGTCATTAAACAACTCTCATGGTCACTTGGGGGCTTCCTGTTCAAACATAGGTCGTATTCGAACCAAAGAGAACATAGCTGTCGATACCCACTTGATAGGCATCGCCAAAGCCATTGGGGGCTATATGATCGTATCCGAATCTTAGCTTAACCCCTTTGGAACGGTTCTACTGATCGTATTCCAATCAGAGGCCTTTGAAAATTAGGTTTACCTTATTCTATAAGAGTGAATAATATTAAGAGCCAAGTAAACATTATATGTCCCGATTTTTAGAAGTTAAGTGTAATTGTTTGATTTTTGGGAACAGGTAAGCCGGTAATGTACGCTTTAAACCGGCTGATACTTATGATGTTTTGGTTCATACTCCGAGTTAGTATTATTTTACACGACCCCGGATGTGGTGAGATGCCAAAGGAATTTTTTGTTTTTATACACAGGGTAAAGCAAAAAGCTTTTGGATGTTAAGAAGCAATTCAAGCAAGCCGGCAGTACACAACAATAGCGGCTTGAGACATTGTTAAGCACCACAAACATACGCGAAGGCATGACAAGGTTAAGAAGTGTTTCTACCCTATTACAAGACTCCCCGAGTCTGAATAATGAGACATTATTTTTCAAAGACTTAGTGCCAGGCGGGTTTACTCCTTTGGTGGACTTGATGACTCCGGGTTATCCTTCTCCGCCTCTTCGTCTGCTACTTTGTCCTGGAAGGTTGACGAGGTCCAGTCAATGCCGCTTAAGGCTTCAAATTCAGCTTCATCATCTATTAAACTGGCCGGGTCAACTTCAGGAGCAAAGGTATGCTTACGAGTTGGAGGGATCAGGCTGATATCATCATAATGAGGAGTTGGAATCCTCCGGTTGTCGTTGTCATAACCCGGCGGGTACTTTGTAAGATCAATATCGTTGCCGATGATGGTGGCCACAGGACGTACGACTCTCACCCAGGTGGTGAAGCCTGATTCATTGAATGGAGAGCCATCCTCCTTTAAGCTAGGATATCCAAGAGCTACATCGCCTAAGTCTAGCTCTGGAGCCAACGCTTTGGCCCGGCTTAAGGCGGCTATGGCCCCGGCTCTACCAGATGCTTGCCTTAACTCCTAAATCCGTTGAGGTAAAACGGCAAGCCGTTTGAGTACATCCTGCAGGAGATAAGGAGTATCATTTGATAAAGCCACAACGGCCAAAGCACGTTGTGAACCGGTGTACAGCTGTTCCACTAGAGTGTACACCGCCTTAAGCTTGATCAGCATATTCTGCTTCAGATTGGTACTCCTGGGACCTGTGTTTATGCATATAAGATTAAGTCAGAGATCATATCTGAAACAGGTATCAAATGAATCATGGTGATGTTCAAAAGTTACACATAGTAACTTACCAAAAATTGCTGAGACCATTTGGGATATCTGTTTTTTAAGCCGGACAGTTCGGCAGTTGCTTCGGCAAGAGCTGCTTCTGCTGTCTCGGCCCGGGTCACAAGTGAAGATTTTTCATCCGCCCAGGCCTTCTTCTCCGCGTCAAAATCCTTCTTCAACTTTTCTTGCTCAGATATACTGAAGGCGAATTTGGAGTCAGCTTTTTGAATCTCAAGGTCTTGGGCCGCCAGCCGGGTCTTCAGGTCAGCAATCTGCAATTCGAATTGACTGGTGGAGACCTGCAATAACGTCGGGTTACAAGTAAGGTTATGGTAAGGTATTATTAAAGTCTCAAGCACTTTACAAGTAAAGACCCTTGACACTTGGGGGCTAATGTATGCTGAAGAAAATTTTACTGTATAAAGTCAGATTATGCATATTAAAGTCTCAAGCACTTTACAAGTAAAAATACTTGACACTTGGGGGCTAATGTGTATCGCTTCTTTAAAAAGTTGCTATATTACAACCGGGTTAAATATGTTTTCTTGTAAACCGGGTGAGCTAGCAGTAAGCCGGTATCTAAGTCTACGACATATTTACCTATAAGCAGTAGACTTGGGGGCTGGTACATTAAGTAAGATTCAGGAGAAATGATATAAGTTATACCTCAGATTTATGCTGTATCTGTTTCACCATGTCAATTTCCAGGTCGCGGCTGTTATGCACTTGATTCAGATAGCCTGAGACTATATCGCCAATGCTTAAGTGGGCATAATCAGCGATGTCCTGTTTGGTCTTCCGGCTTTTGACAAGTTCTTCCTTAGCGGTACACCTGGCAAGAACAGTAGGCTGCCCCGGCTCAACATACTGGCCTTTCAAGTATTCAACTTCCGGTTCAGCCGTCCGGACCAGGCTAGGAATTTCCGGTTTATCGGAGTTATCAAGAGTGCTTTCTTGAGGAGGGTTGGAAGATGGTGTCGGAATTTCATGGGCCGGCTCAGGAGGAGGTTGATGAGTAGAGGCATCAGGGGCAGTGGTTCCGGGTTCTGGCTCCGTTGCTACCGGGTCTTCAATCGGCTTATTCTTCTTTGCCCTCTTACTGGGCTTCGCCTGCACACTGTGAATAAAACAAAGGGATGAGTATAAAATATGAGTAAGGCAAAGCAGGAGGATAACAAAGGTACATTACCCAGGGGTAGTCTTGAAAGCCGGCATGTTGGATTGCATAGACTCGCTGGAAGAAGGAGAGGTATCCTGATAATTGGAGTCAGATGAATTGAGAGGCTGACGAATTAAACCCGCCAAAGGATAAACAGAACGCAAAGCGGAGATGACCTCAATTCGACGCTTCCTGCTTACGTCCGGTAAGCCGGAAGAGAGCTCTACATCCTTACTTGTCCGTGTTTGCCTCCGGTTCTCAAGCTGTTGTTACTTCAAAAGAAATTGAGGATCTTGATAAGCTAAGGGATGTGAAAATCTTACTTTCCGGGTCACCCGCCGGGTTTTGTGCTTTGGCAAAGGCTCTGAGTCGGAGGAAATTATAGTTACCTCTTCGCCATGAGCTTGGTTGTTCCCAGTGTCTTCCTGAAAGGCGGAGATATCAATAAAATAGTAACAAAGGAGTTAAAGAGAATAAGGGATTACCTCTTCCTCATCTGAAGAAGAGTCATCCAATTTGAACAATTCAGAGGCGCTGGGTTTCTTCTTTTTTGAAGTCCCTGTTTTGGCGTTTTTCCTTTCATTTTCTTGGCTGCTCTGGCTTGTTGGGCGGCCTCGTGGTCATATTTGACTTTCTAGAAATCGTCACTGGCCTGTGGGAAAGATAAGGAATTATAAGTACAAAGAGGTAGACATATTAACGAATATTTATTAAGATTGGTAACTTACTGCAGGGGTCGGGTTCTTTTTGCAGAAGGGAAGTAACCCGAAAGTGTTGTTGATAACAGTACCCTCCTTTAGCAGTGACTGGGTTGTAGCATCAGCCACGTCATCTGGTAAGTCATTAGAACTGTGGCGCATTGGGTCGCTCTGTTCGCCTGTATAGGTGCACATTAAGCCGGAGCGGCGGCTTAATGGGAGTATACGCCAAGTGACCCAGACCCGGACCAAGTCGATGTCGTTTAAACCATTTCCCAGAAGAGCTTTAATCTTCTTGATGGTGGGGTTGAGCGGCAGACGTTCCACAACGGTCAGTTTATCCGCCAGCGGATGGTTGGACTCAAGGCGCAGGGCGCGAAAGCCGGGCAGAGGCGGCTCATCAGCCGGAGAAGTATCCTGACAGTAGAACCATGACTGGTTCCAATATTTGGGGTGACTCGGCAGCTCAGCATAAGGAAACAGACAGTCTCTCCGTCGCTGGATTGAGATACCGCCAAGTTCAAGACTCGGCCCGTTGGCGCCCTCATTCTGCCGGTTCAAGTAAAACAGTTCTCTGAATAAGAGCAGGCTTGGTTCCTCTCCCAGCTACACCTCACAGAAGACTTGGAAATTGCAAAGATTGGACACGGAATTGGGTCTAATATCTTGAGGTCTAAGGTCAAAGAAATTTAAAACTTCTCTGAAGAACTTTGAGCCGGGAGGGGCAAATCCCCGGCTCATGTGATCTGTGAAAACTATTGCCTCCCCTTCTTTGGGTTGAGGCTTCTCTTCAGATGGGTCAGGGACGCGATAAGACATGACTTCCTTCTTTGGTAAATGGCCAGACTTCACAAATTCAGCCAGTTTGCTTTTAGTGACAGTGGATGGCGCCCAGTTGCAGGTTACAGGAGCTTTGGTCGACTTAGGTGCCATGACAAAAGATTGGCCTATTACAAAATAAGAAGTTCCGGTTTAAATTTTAACCCGGAAGAAAATATTCAAATTACTGAAGCTAGCGGCTTAAAAGGGGCCTAATGACATAAGGATAATTGGGCAACATTATTTAAGCCGCCACAAGTGTTAGCAACAGTTCAAAAGTTTAAAAGACCTGAGAAGGCGCCAAGGTTCACAGATCAAGTGGGATGCGTTTAAACCGGATACTTGGACAGTTATGTTAAAGGCATTTAACATAAGAAGTTTTTCGGGTGATAAACACAGGTTTCATAAGTTACAACTATTATTTTGGATCAAATGGTCGTTCTGAAAAGAAAAATTTCTAGACCTAAAACAAGTACAGAGAAGTTCATACACTCGAAAGAAGCTTCTGAGCAAAGGAAAAGGGATCTGTTTGCATATAAAATGGGGGAGAAACAGCTACCGCAGCAGTTCTATACCATCTGACGATCAGAAAAGGGCATCGGGGGTGAGATCTATCAAGGGTTTGTAGCGGGCGGCGATGAACACCGACGAACTCGAAGAAGATCTAATGCAGATCTAGGCAGGGAAGGAAAGGAAACTTACAGGTCTGGAGGAGCTGCGAAGGTTCGCCGGCGTGTTTCTGGTCCTATTCAGGTTGATGAGGCGGCCTGGGTCGGAGAAGACGAGAAGCTTGACGGCGGCGGTGGCGGAGCTCGAGAGGATGCAAGAGGAAAGAGACGACTGGAAGGGGGAAAAATGAAACCCAGGTCGCGCCTATTTATAAGGAGAGCATAACTGAGACGATGCGGGAAACGAGGAGATAAGAATTCCTATCCAGCGGCTCCGACGCCTCAATTCCCGGAACGGGCAATAAAGACAGAGATCCGTTGGGCCGATACGGCGGAATAAAAGGAAAGATGACGTCATGATGGGTTAACACGGATCCAAAGAATGACGTCACGGCGGGTTAAAGAAAGTCTTTTTGCGCAGTCAGAAGACTAAAGATTTATGTTTTAAGTTATTTTAAGATTGACATGAACAGGTTCAAATCAATCTGGGGCCTAATGTTGGGGATATAACTATTTGTGTAAGCCACCCAGGAGGGGCCGGGTTATGTAAAGAGGTTACCAGACAGAAGCCCAAGTCCACGCATGAAGATGGCGTCTCAACAAAGGGCCTAAGGCCTACAGGAGACTTAAGACCCATTGTAGTAAACCGCCATAATGGAAAGACTTGTATCATAAGGAAGACTTGACTAGTCACCGAGCTGGACATTGTTTATAAGTCGGCCGGGACTCTGTAGGCCACAGGGCGTCAACCCATTGGCGGCTTAGGGCAAGAAACAACCAATCAAGAACCGGGCATAGCGTATCTCGCTCCCTGGTCATTGAAACCTCAAGCAATACCAACCCAACTAGACGTAGGCCTTACCTTCACCGTAAGGGGCCAAACTAGTATAAAACCTCTCGTGTCCTTTGTCCCGATTAACCCCTTTAAGCTTCCTAGTTGCGATGGCTCCACGACTAAGTCCTTGCATGAGGACATCTGCCGCGAAAATTCCACGACACCTTTTGAGAGAGCCATACATGAATTGGAATTTGTTAGAATACTCTATGTGCTTCACTTATATCTTTTGAGCTTGATAGCTTTGCTCATAGTTCTTCACTTAAATCTTTTGAGCGTGATAATTTTTGCTCTAGTACTTCACTTATATCTTTTAGAGCACGGTGGTGGTTTTGTTTTAAAGAACCTATTGATCTCTCATGCTTCACTTAGATTATTTTGAGAGTCATTAATAGCATGGTAATTTGCTTAATATTAATATACTTGGTGTTCAAGATATGCGAAATTTTCTTTTGAGTGCGTTGAATACTAAGATGAGTTTGATGGTTGATAATTGTTTTGAGATATGGAGGTGATAATATCAAAGTAATGCTAGTTGGGGTGATTATGAATTCAAAGAATGCTTGTGTTGAAGTTTGTGATTCCCGTAGCATGCACGTATGGTGAACCGCTTTGTGATGAAGTTGGAGCACAATTTTATTTATTGATTGTCTTCCTTATGAGTGGCGGTCGGGGACGAGCGATGGTCTTTTCCTACCAATCTATCCCCCTAGGAGCATGCGCGTAGTGCTTTGGTTTTTGATGACTTCTAAATTTTTGCAATAAGTGCATGAGTTCTTATGATTAATGTTGAGTCCATGGATTATACACACTTCCATCCTTCCACCTTTGCTAGCCTCTCTAATACCGCGCACTTTTCGCCGGTATCATACACCCACCATATACCTTCCTCAGAACAGCCATTATACCTACCTATCATGGCATTTCCATAGCCACTCCGAGATATATTGCCATGCAACTTTCCACCGTTCCGTTTATTATGACACGCTCCATCATTGTCATATTGCATATTGCTAGCATGAACATGTAGTTGACATTGTATTTGTGGCAAGGCCACCGTTCATAATTCTTTCATACATGTCACTCATGATTCATTGCATATCCCGGTACACCGCCGGAGGCATTCATATAGAGTCATATTTTGTTCTAAGTATCGAGTTGTAATTGTTGAGTTGTAAGAAAAATAAAAGTGTGATGATCATCATTATTAGAGCATTGTCCCAAGTGAGGAAAGGATGATGGAGACTATGATTCCCCCATAAGTCGGGATGAGACTCCAAACGAAAAAAGGGGCCAAAAAAAGAGAAAGGCCCAAACAAAAAAAAGAGAAAAAGAGAGAAGGGACAATGCTACTATCCTTTTACCACACTTGTGCTTGAAGAGTAGCACCAAGATCTTCTTGATAGAGAGTCTCTCATTTTGTCACTTTCATATACTAGTGGGAATTTTTCATTATAGAACTTTGCTTGTATATTCCAATGATGGGCTTTCCAAAAGTGCCCTAGGTCTTCGTGAGCAAGCAAGTTGGATGCACACCCACTTAGTTTCTTTTGTAGAGCTTTCATATACTTATAGCTCTAGTGCATCCGTTGCATGGCAATCCCTACTCACTCACATTGATATCTATTGATGGGCATCTCCATAGCCCGTTAATACGCCTAGTTGATGTGAGACCATCTTCTCCTTTTTGTCTTCTCCACAACCACCATTCTATTCCACCTATAGTGCTATGTCCATGGCTCACGCTTATGTATTGCGTGAAAGTTGAAAGAGTTCTGAGATTACTAAAGTATGAAACAATTGTTTGGCTTGTCATCGGGATTGTGCATGATTAAATACTTTGTGTGATGAAGATAGAGCAACAGCCAGACTATATGATTTTTTAGGGATAACTTTCTTTGGCCATGTTATTTTGAGAAGACATGATTGCTTTGATTAGTATGCTTGAAGTATTATTATTTTTATGTCAATATGAATTTTTGTCTTGAATCTTTCGGATCTGAATATTCATATCACAATTAAGAAGATTTACGTTGAAATTATGCCAAAGTATCACTCCGCATCAAAAATTCTTTTTTATCATTTACCTACTCGAGGACGAGCAGGAATTAAGCTTGGGGATGCCTGATACGTCTCCAACGTATCTATAATTTTTGATTGCTCCATGCTACTTTATCTACTATTTTGTACTATATTGGGCTTTATTTTCCACTTTTATATTATTTTTGGGACTAACCTATTAACCGGAGGCCCGGCCCAGAATTGCTGTTTTTTGCCTATTTCAGTGTTTCGAAAAAACAGAATATCAAACGAAGTCCAAACGGAATGAAACCTTCGGGAACGTGAGTTTCTTATCGAACGTGATCCAGGAGACTTGGACCCTACTCCAAGAAGTGCCAGAGGCGGTCACGAGGGTGGAGGGCGCGCTCCCCTGGGCGCGCCCCCCTACCTCATGGGCCCCCTGTTGCTCCACCGACGTACTCTTCCTCCTATATATACCTACGTACCCCCGACAGACCAAATAGGGAGCCAAAAACCTAATATCACTGCCACAACCTTCTGTATCCATGAGATCCATCTTGGGGCCTGTTCCGGAGCTCCGCCGGAGGGGGCATCCACCACGGAGGGCTTCTACATCAACACCATAGCCCCTCCGATGAAGTGTGAGTAGTTTACTTCAGACCTTCGGGTCCATAGCTAGTAGCTAGATGGCTTCTTCTCTCTTTTTGGATCTCAATACAATGTTCTACCCCTCTCTCGTGGAGATCTATTCGATGTAATCTTCTTTTCGCGGTGTGTTTGTTGAGACCGATGAATTGTGGGTTTATGATCCAGTATTATCTATGGAAAATATTTGAATCTTCTCTGAATTCTTTTATGTATGATTGAGTTATCTTTGCAAGTCTCTTTGAATTAACCTTTTTGGTTTGGCCAACTAGATTGGTAGTTCTTGCAATGGGAGAGGTGCTTAGCTTTGGGTTCAATCTTGCGGTGTCCTTACCCAGTGACAGAAAGGGTTGCAAGGCACATATTCTATTGTTGCCATCGAGGATAACAAGATGGGGTTTTTATCATATTGCATGAATTTATCCCTCTACATCATGTCATCTTGCTTAAGGTGTTACTCTGTTTTTAACTTAATACTCTAGATGCATGCTGGATAGCGGTCGATGAGTGGAGTAATAGTAGTAGATGCAGAATCGTTTCGATCTACTTGTCTCGGACGTGATGCCTATATACATGATCATTGCCTAGATATACTCATAACTATGCTCAATTCTGTCAATTGCTCAACAGTAATTTGTTCACCCACCGTAGAATACTTATGCTCTTGAGAGAAGCCACTAGTGAAACCTATGGCCCCCGGGTCTATTCTCATCATATCAATATCTATCGCTTTATTACTTGCTTTGTTTTTTACTTTGTCTTTTACTTTTCACTTTGCATCTATCTATCAAAAATACCAAAAATATTATTTATCATCTCTATCAGATCTCACCCTCGTAAGTGACCGTGAAGGGATTGACAACCCCTAATCGCGTTGGTTGCGAGTAGCTATCGTTTTGTGTAGGTACGAGGGACTTGTGCGTGGTCTCCTACTGGATTGATACCTTGGTTCTCAAAAACTAAGGGAAATACTTACGCTAGTTTGCTGCATCATCCTCTCCTCTTTGGGGAAATCCAACGCAGTGCTCAAGAGGTAGCAAAGGGGCAGAGCGGAAGGCTGGGGCGGTTGCCCGCTTTGTACCTCGGGGAGCTGTGATGTAAAACTACTCCCGTTGCCATAGGTCGGACACCTCCGGGAAGGAACCCTTCGGCCATAGGGCGTCTGCACCTTTGCTTATTATAGCGCCTCCGCACTCCGCGTGTCATCCATCGATCATCTTCGGCTTCACATTGAAGGTCTTGAGCCATAAGCCAAAGTGTGGGGTAATGCGGAGGAATGCCTCACACATGACGATAAATGACGAGGTGTGAAGGAAGAAATCTGGGGCCAGGTCATGGAAATCTAGCCCGTAATAGAACATAAGCCCCCTAACGAAGGGATCAAGACTAAAGCCTAGCCCTCGAAGGAAGTGGGAAACAAATATAACGCCCTCGTTGGGTTCGGGAGTGGGAATAACCTGCCCTTGAGCATGTAGCCTATGAGGGATTTCTGCGGTCAGATACCTGGTCTCCCTAAGCTTCTTGATGTCCTCCTTTGTGACAGAAGAGGCCATCCACCAGCATTGAAGGTTGGATCCGGACATGGTTGAAAGTCCGGAGCGCTTAACCTGAACCTTGGATTGTTGGAACTCGAGGTAGGGGAAGGGAAGGATCGGGCGTGGAAAGAAAAGGACAGGTCTTGACCTCTTTATAAAGAGGGTGAATATCGAGCGTCCCTCGCGTGACCGTTTGGAACTTGGCTAAAATCGAGGAGTCATACTAATAGCACACGGTTGGGTTACCCACACCCATATTGATGAGAATCCCGTGATAAGGGGACACGATCTCTACTTCGACAAGACGTGCCAATAAAACCGCCTCGCAAGACGTGCAGCAGCAGGTCGGAAAAAACGGTTCGTATAATGACTAGGCCGCGGCGTGATGTCACGCTCTGAAAAGTTGTCAGCAGATTAGATTTGTGGAATATTGTGCTCTCTATGGTGGTATGTGGAATTTGTTTTGTAGAGTCGGACACGATTCATGTATTGAAAGTCTACCTTGGAGTATTCGAAGAAGGAACCCGCCTTGCAATGCCGAAGACAATCTGCGCGTCGGACTCATCGTCATTGAAGTCTGGTTCAGGGGCTACTGAGGGAGTCTTGGATTAGGGGGTCCTCGGACAGCCGGACTATATGCTTATGTCGGACTGTTGGACTATGAAGATACAAGATTGAAGACTTCGTCCCGTGTCCGGGTGGGACTCTCCTTTGCGTGGAAGGCAAGCTTGGCAATTCAGATATGTAGATTCCCTTCTCTGTAACCGACTCTATGTAACCCTAACCCCCTCCGATGTCTATATAAACCGGAGAGTTTAGTCCGGAGGACAACAACAATCATACCATAGGCTAGCTTCTAGGGTTTAGCCTCTACGATCTTGTGGTAGATCAACTCTTGTAATACTCATATCATCAAGATCAATCAAGCAGGAAGTAGGGTATTACCTCCATCGAGAGGCCCGAACATGGATAAACATTGTGTCCCCCGCCTCTTGTTACCATTAACCTTAGACACACAATTTGGGACCCCCTAGGCGAGATCCGCCGGTTTTGAAACCGACACTAGGCTTTCGCCCCGGAGCTCGAGTAGCACCATCATCGAAATCTCTCATATGTTGTCACCGCCACTTCTCCGTGAACCCAGCAGTTACATGTGACGCGACCGCCGCCACTGCCCAACCATTTCTCTGCGTCAAGTCTTCATCCATAGTTTGTGTCGCACCGCCCATCATCATGCAGCCGTAGGAAGTTGCTGTAGTGCTTTGCAATCACCGCCATCAAACCGACCAGATCTGAATCACCACTGCTATGTTGGCAGGTGCGGAAGGTCAGCACCTCGCCGCCGCAGACTCGTACGGGCCAACCCGCACAGCTGCAAGGCGTGCGCCCACCGCGCCGCTACTTCGGTGCCGCAGCATCACGCGGACACAAGCGGCACCTCGTTGACGACTTGGAGTAGCCCCAGGGCCGACGAGGAATGCCGCTAGAACCACATGGAGCTCCCGATCTGAGCGCGCCGCCACGAGACGAGATGCATCTCCGATTCCCAGCAGCCAATGGCCTCTGAATCCGCCGCATCTCAACATCACAAGACGCTTGCTGGAGAGCAGTCCAGATCCATCGCCACATGACACTTCCCACTCCTCCCGCTTGCCAAGACGCTGCACCAGGAGCAGCCTTGTGGACCAGACACCGCAACTCCAGATCTGCATCGCACCCACAACCTGCCAAGAGCCCACCAGGCCGTATCCCTTGGAGAGCAGCAGGCCCCCCGCCGCCGCCGCATACGCCGGCGGCAACGGCGGCAAGAAGCAGCGAGGAGAAGGGCTCCTGGAGAAAAGGATTTGGGCGCCTCGGTGCCGCCGTTGGGGGCGACACGGGAGCGAGGGCTCTGTTCCTTTTTCCTTATAGAGCTGTTATATATGGCTAGTTTTTTCCTAAATCTGACTAAACTTTAACAATGTAGTATCTAGTGCGTCTAACCTAAGTACGCATGGGAAGGCCAGACTTGTAAAAACAATATCTGCCATACTCCCGTCAAGCATTGGCCTCCACCACCGGCAGGATGGGTGGCGCTTTCTGTATCGGTTTACTGTAGTCTCAAAAATCAAGATTATAAATTTCATGTAGTCTCAAAACAATGTTGTCAAATTCAAAAAAAATGTACACAGTTTTTAAAATTCTGGATTTCCAAAATTATGTCCAAATTTCAAAAAAGTCTATAATTATAAAATGTAACAAGCGAATAAATGATTTAAAACAAAAAAAAAACCTGGAAAGACAAAACTGAAGATAAAAAACAAAAAAAAATCCAAGAAAATTCTATAATCTTCCAAAACTGGCATGAGAAGGCACATAACGGCTTAATGAGCTAGCCCATTATCATGCGGGTGTGTGTTTGGTCGCAACCTAGACCTACACGTGGACGAGGCTCTGCCCTTATTTGGCCCGAGAGATATATGTCCCTGACTGCGAGATGTATCCTGGTCTCGCCAATGTGCGTGCTTGCCTTAGTGGGCTGGCCGATTAGAGTGATTTTAGGAAGGTTCTATAGAAAGTAAGCGACCTGCTTTACATTCTGTTGTGCGAGCTTATCTTTTTCTGTGTTTTCTGTATCGGTTTTTTCTTTTTTTCTTTTCTCTTTGTGTTTTATTTTCTTGGTTTTCTTTTAGGGTTCCAATCCGTCATTTATTTATTTTTAGTTTCAAATTTGTTTGTTCTTTCATTTATTTTCAGATACTTTGCCAAATGTTTCGAAATATATGTTGAACATTTTCCTTATGTTGGTTGAACTTTTTTTCAGATACACATTGATCGTTTTTGCGAAATGTGCATTGAGTATTCTATGAATGTATGGCTGAATATTATTTTAAAAATATGTATTGCTTTTTATAAATACCATGAACAATTTTTTAAACATACAAACTTTTTTGAAGTGTTAGAAATGTTTTTAATATCAGAAAATCTTTTTTGAATGATATGAATATTTTTTAAAATTATGCGTACATTGTTTTACATTTAATAAACATTATTTAAAGATGTTTTGAGCATATTTCTTGAAACACTTGGACATGTTTTAAAAAATTCATAAACATTAGGTATAGCATTTTACAAAAATTGCACAGACAATTTTTTTTTACCTTGAAGGCAATTTATTGAGCACTTGGCGGGCACGAACGCTTGTAGCGAGCAGCAGCGCCCTGACGCGCCGAAGTAGGAGCCGTAGGGGTGGCCCAAGATGATGCGCGAGGCACCAGACGAGGATGAGGTACCAAAGGGGTGCGTTCTTAATCTTCTTCTTCGCTGCTTCCTCGGCGGGCACCGACGCGGCTATCGTCAATTTTCCAGCGGGCTATTGATCTCTGCTGCTTCAAGATTCGTGCACCTTGTTCTTTTTTATCTGTTGTGTCTATTATCATTTTTTGGGCCAAATTTTCTGACAAACCACTGTTTTCGGTCAGTCGATATTTTATTGGGGTGAAGCCCATTTTGTATATTGCCTGCATAAAAGGCTGATGATGCTACTTCTTTTCATGTTTCTATGCATTTTCTATTTTTCCTTTTTACATTTTAGCTACTTTATATGGGTATTTTTGGGGCGTTGGATGAGCGTAAAATGTATAGATGCAATTACTATAGAACAAGTGTACAAATTGTACTAAAGTGTTAAAATTGCACTAATATATGTTTATTTCATATACATATTAAAAAATTGCGAAGTTGTGTGCAAGTTTTAAAAATTGTTTCTCACATATATTTTTCCTTCTTAAAGGTGATACCAATATCACTAATTCGTTCTAGCTTTTATTTCTTAGTTTTGTTTCCTTTTCTTTCTTCCTTAAGTGTAATATCAATGTCACTAATTCATTCCTTCTTACAGAACTTCTTTATCCCGAAGTACCACTATTATATGATTATTCTTGCATATGATGAAAGTCATAATTTGTGTGTCAATTGTGTGCGAATTTTATCCATTGTTTGCATAATATTATTTTCATTTTCATTCTTCTTAAAAGGTAATAGAAATTTCATTAACTCATTCTTCATTAGAAAACTTTATCATTTTGATATTTAATTTGTGTTTCATCTTATTTCTTCTTAAAGGATTATACCAATGCTACTAATTAATAATCTCTTAGAAAACTTCATTATTTTGATTTTATTTTATTTTTTGTTTAATTTTCTTTCTCTCTAAACGGTAATACCAATGCCACTAATTCATTCTTCCTAAGAAAAAATCATTATTTTGATTTCATTTTATTTTTTGTTTCATTCTATTTTCCTTTAAAGGGTAATACCAATGCCACAATTTCATTCATTCTTAAAAAGCTACATTATTTTGATTTTATTTTAGTTTTTGTTTCATCTTATTTCCTTTATGGGCAATACGAATGACCTAAATTCATTCTTCTTTAGAAACTTTATTATTTTTATTTTAGTTTAGTATTTGTCACGGGCGTGGAAACCCTGTAGATGGCCCTTATTTTCAATTAAATGATAGCTGGACCAAGCTAACACAAATTTTTTCCTAAAAAGATAACACCAAAATAAATTGTGGGGTAGTTATGGGCGCGACTATGTATCGCTTCTAGCGAGGCGGAAAGAAATCTCTCCTGTTCAGCGCCGTGTCCATGACCAGGCAGGCCGCAATGAGTTTGCAAAAATTGCACTACTTGTTTCCTTCAAATGTGTGTCGCAATTGCCGGAGCTATCGCCCTCGACCGTGGCGGCGTGAGACCAAATCCTGCCCGCGCAAGCGCCTTATCTTTTTTGCATTTTTGTTAAGTACAAATGTAATTAAATCTTTCATTGTTTTTCTAGTTCGGGAAAAAATGTTAATTATATATTTAAAAAATATTTAAAATGCCCCTGATATATATGAAATAAAAAACGTATACAAAAAATGTAGTCATCAAACACAAAAAATTGAAAAATAATTAATCATATATTTCAAATATGTTAGACATGTAGAAACAATGTTCCAGGTGTATATGAAAACTGTAGAACGTGAATTAAAAATTTAAGCATCAAACAATTTTTTTAACTGATCATGTACGAAAAAAAATAATCATACATTTCAAAAATGTTATATTTGTATGAAAAACATTATATCCCTCAAGTAGCGCCCGTGGGTGGGCCAGCCATCAATGGGTCGCTTGCTTCCTTATTGTTTGTCGAAGGATCACTCACTTTCTATAGCTTGTCTAAAAAAACTCACTTTCTATAGCGCCCGTATGGTTTCCCGAAACACTTTCTATGGCGTCTTTTATAGTCAAAAACTTAGAATCAACCTTCTTCGTAGCAAATAACTAAATAGCCTTGTCTACTAATTCAGCCACCGTCTCTTTGTATGCAACCCAACGTTGCTCGGAGTTCACACTCATGATCTTTCAACGGATGTGCATTTCAAAACCCACATTATGCCTTCCCTTGAACTCAACGATATCACTTGGATCCATCCAATTCAAACCTTTCCTCACTTGTTCCAAGACCTCGGCATAGCTAGGACTACTCTCAAACACCATGTCACGCTCATCCGGGTCCGGTTCAATATTGCCTTTCAAGAAGGCGTCTTTGTCCACATGATGAACATAAACACACGTTCTTCACATCCCTAGAATAGTTAAAACAACACAATGTAACATATATTCCATAAGTAATCATTCGAAGATTAAAACAAAATACAAAGCTCTAACATATATGAAATAATAACCCTAACCACTACTAGGGAAAATCTTATACACAGATACATAGCAGTAGCGCTGGTTCAAACAGCGCGCTACTGCTACTTAGTAGTAGCGTGTGTCAATAAAGCACGCTACATCTATGGTTGTAGCAGTAGCGCGTCTGCATGTAAAAGCGCTACTACTATAGTTCCCCCACTGTTGACGGTAGGATAGCAATAGTAGTAGCGATGCTGCAAAAAGCATGCTACCGCTAAGTGCCTTGTAGTAGCGCGTTTCCTGTATAGAGCGCTACTGCTAAAAAGTAAAATAAAATGGAAAAGAAATAGAAAAGTAAAAGAAAAGGAAAGAAGTAGAAAAAGGAGAAATAAAAAGAGAAAATATAAAGATAAATAAAATAAAAATAAAAGTAGAGGAGAAAGGCATAGCAGTAGCGCTTGTTGCCACAAAGCGCTATGTTACTCTATTAGTAGCACGTTTTATAAGCCCGCGCTATAGCTACGTTCCTTAGATAAAAAGAAAAGAAAAAAGAAAATAAATAACTACTTCCTATATCAGTAGCGGTTTTCGTAGAAAGCGCCATAGCTAACTTAGCTATAGCACTTTTTGCCTACCAGCGCTACTGCTATTTTGACTTAACCCCGCGCGGGCTTAAAATTTTGCTAAGTCCTTTCTCTCCTCTCCCCCCTATCCCTCAACTCCTCTGTCGCCGCCGTCGATCGCCCTGCCTAATCGAGCATGCCCTCGACCTCACCGCCGCCGCCTGGGGCAAACCTCGACCTCACCGCCGTCGCCCAAGGCCGCCCTCGACCTCACCGCCACCGCCCGAGCCCGCCCAGTACCGCCGCCGCCCGAGCTCGAGCCCGCCCTCGCCGCCGATCATAAGGCTCTCACTCTCCTCTCCCCTTCCCTCCTCTCTCTCTCTCTCTCTCTCTAATAGGGCAATTCATATGTTGCTTCTATGATGATGTTCATATGAACCCTAGATTTGTTTAGGGCAGTAGGCATTTTTTTAGCATTTTGGAAAAAATGAGCAATTTTTTTAGGAAATTAGCTACGACAAATTTTGATGAAAATGCCTAAACAGTAATTCCATTTAACTTTAAATTAACAGAGGGTATATAAATTATAGTAGCATTTAGCTTTAAATTAATAGAGGCTATAAACAAAAAATAGTAGCATTTAGCTATAAAAAATCATTGGACTATGAACCTGAATCTGGTCCAAATTTCATTCAAATGAAATTTGAATTATTTGGACTATGGACCTGAATATGTTTGAAGAAATTGGGTGTAGGTACTAAGGTCTTGCAGTGGAAATTTTGGTGAGGTCAGAAGGGTTAGAGAAAATGGAGTTCCTTTGCAATTTCTAATAAGGTCAAGTATTGTTGGAATATTTGATCTAAAACAATTTGGATGAAAAGAAAATAATGTGTGTGTGTGTGTGTGTGTGTGTGTGAGAGAGAGAGAGAGAGAGAGAGAGAGAGGAATAGCTAGAACAGAATTTGGGTTCTGTCCTAGGAAGAGAAGTGTTTAGTGAGGTCATTTTGCAAAGGTTTTGGGTTTTTGAAAAGACCACTATTTTTCAAGGAAAGTAATTTAGGCAAGTTTTAGTTTAAAGTTGATCCCTTCCTAGACTTTTAGCTTTAGACAAAAAACAAAAGTATTAAGCTATAAATAAAAAACAGTAGCTATGGCATTTAGCTATAAACAGAAAACAGAATTGTTTTTCTTTTCAAAAACTTGGTTAAAGTAATTGTTGCTATGTAAACAAAAAACAATATTGATGTTCATATATGTCATTGATGTTCATTTGCATATTCCATTATTGTTGATTATATCTTTTCACTGAAGTGGTCATGTTATATGCAAATTTTCTCAATAGTGTTTGCTCATGTTATATGCAACATTGAAGTGGTTCGATTGTGCCCAAGTGGCCTTTTGTTGTTTCCAGGGAATGAAGTCGAGTGGCCTATGTTTTGTCGGAGTGTTGATTCATTTCCGTTCCGACAAATTTCAGGTGCTCAATTTGTCCACTTTTTAGCAAAGGTCATGCCGAAATTTGCCGCACCAGGAAGGAATCAACGTTCCTGCAAAATATAGGCCTTTTTATGCCATTATTCATTTTATTAGGTCTAGAATTAATTGACTAAATTTAATTATAGAAAACATGGCTAGCAACGATCAAGGACAGGGTTCTGGTGATTGCGACGATGTCTACCTGGCGGCAGACGAACATTTGAATCTTGTCGATGATCAATGGTTGTTGTTGCTGGACCCACCTGTCATATCCGAGACCGATTTCGAGACCAGCACCGAGATTGGTGTTGAGACCTAGACCGGCACCGAGACTGGCAAAGCAGGTATAGACCGAAACTGAAGAGGAGACGTCGACACCCAAACCAGCTCATCACTACTAGAGTGGTGGTCACGGAGGTGGACGATGACAATTTTGAGCCAAAAGAGCCTGCAGAAGCGCGAGCGTGCTATGACAATCAAATAGGTTGCATCGTACAGACAACAGCCACCATCAACGATGAGAAACTAAAGAAGATAGAAAATATGAAGCACTCCCTCCTAATGAAGCTGCACCAGGTATTCTTGTTCTCGGTTCAGGATGAAAAGAAATATACTGATCCAGATAAAGACCCAGATAAACAAACACACCATGAGCAAGTTTAGCGACATGTTGGCCGCCTGTAAAGTAAGGGTGAAAGCAAGGATAATCGACAAAAAGGAACCCTACTCCGAGATTGTAAAGGATAACCCGACAATTATGGAAGAGCGGTTTGAAATATTCAAGGTGTCTTGCGATGCCGAAGCTGCCAAAGAAAAGTCAAAGTACATGAAGGGGCTTCAAGAGAGGAACATGGGGTTCCACCACCTTGGAAGCCGTGGTTACGCGGGGAAGAGGTCCATATGGGCCAAGGAGGACGCGGAACGCGAAAGTCTAGGCATCTCAGACCCCTTGGCGGAGTTCACTGTCTCGTAGGAGCATGACGTCCTCAGGGCCCGGTACCATTGGGACCCAGTGAAGAAGGTTTTCAAGATGGACGCAGTCACGACGGAGTTCATGAGACTGCTGGTAATTTTAGCTTCTGATCAATTCGACTGCACGTTTAGTCATATTTGTCAATGATCCTTATTCCTTTTGCAGAGAGAGAAGCACAAGATTGCGGACGAAAGTGACTCGCCGTCTGAGGCGTTGGCGAGGCCCAAGTGGGACACCCCATACAACAGGGCCTTGAACATATTAAAATGGCTCCTGGTGGACACTCGACCATCGTATGGAGACGTGCACGGCGTCGGAGCTGGCGCCACGTGGAAGAAGTACTACCGTGAGACCATAGAGGAGACAAAAGGAAAGACAGAGGTTAAATGAAGAAAACAACGACAAGAAGGTTGCGATTGCGGTTAAGAAGAAATCAACCGAGACAGTCAAAGCAGTGGTAGCTGCCGCAAAAGAGGAAATGGCAGCTGTGTATGGTGTCTGGCAAAATTTAGATACATTATAACCGAGCACCTTTACTGTCATCTTAGGTCATTAGCATTTGTAGCCGTCGGACTTCAGCTTTGGACGTTTTCAGCCGTCTAATCAAATTCTGCTACACCTTTCCTGCGACTCGACTGGGCAGCTACTCCGGCGACAAAATCGAATGCGTGTGGTTGATTGGGTCCTCGTTCGCACGTAGGCCTTCGTGGGCGGCTGTTTCCAGAAGAAAAATGCATACCGAACGCCACGAAGAAAAGAAAGCCGCCCCCACCCCTCCCCGACTTCTCGCCTCTCTCTCCCTCGGATCATGCGCCGCCGCCGGAAATTCCGCCATTGCCAGGTCCGTTGTTCATCCAGTTATCCCAATCGCCGCCACCTCACATGCGCTCTCACAGAAATTGGGCGTGAGGCGCATGCGACCTAGCCGCTCCCCTCCCTGACAAGACCTCCTCTCTAACCTCTCCTTCTCTCTACCGACAGGAGAACCTGTGGTGCGCCGCCGCTGTTGCGGCGCTTAAACCGGAGAGATCCTACGTTTATCCACAAACGCCAGCGCCGTCCCTCCTTCGCGGCTCCGATTCCCCGTGACTCCACGACGCCGACCACCTCCAGGTCTTCATGCCACACACAAGATGGGTGGTACCCCTCAAAGGCCCCCTTGGACTCCGCTTCACCTCAAGCTGCTCATTGATATTGTTGGATATCTGATCATGTTGGTTAGAAAAATATTATCACACTTAATATGGCAATTCGATTGTTGATTTGCTTTTTAGAGTTAGTCAAAGCATCAAAAAATAATTGTAGTCTGTTGTTCACTTGTGCATCAGAGAGTAAATTTCGTAATGTGTACTGACTGCAAGAATGCTTGAAAATTTCTTAATGTTTCCTGGCTGCAGGATGGCTTCGCTCTAACTGAGGTATGCTCTATAAAGGTGAAAAAGATGGAAGGCTGATGCATTTTGATCTAGAGAACAATGACATACAAGGTGAAATCGTTGCTCCTACCTTGTTTATTTATATTTATACAAAATGTCAGTAAAACTGAGCTCTTTCCCTGCCTCTCACATCCGGTGACATTTGGGCTGTTCGATTCTGTTATATATCCGTCCTTGCTGTCTGATCTGAAGTGTGTACCACGTGTGGTTGACGACCAGGCAAGGAGACGGGCGAGTAATGGCGAAGAAGCTCATATGTCCCTGATTTGTTGTAACCGTCGCTGGCAGTGGAGGTACATTACTCCCCTATTTCCTTCCTTTTCACCTAGACTAGAGGCCTTCAAATATTCTGCTCCCTTAACTGTACCTTCGACAACCATATTTGTTAAGTAGATTAGTGTTTTGTATCCTCTGCACCTGTCTTCTCACTTCTGGATCATTTGGCTGGGATTGATATTTGCTTGACAGATAGATAGAGCTAATGATCAGGCATCGTATCACAAATTGCATTCAGGTGGTGTTTACATGGTTGATTGATTGCCGTATGTGATCATGCTTCATGCCCTAAATAAGGTTCTTGTATATGCATTGACAACTGGGATTATGGCAAGTTTTCCACGGGATGATCAGCTTGCATCATGCTCTCACCGAAGTTAAGACATGTCTCTGGGGCAGGTGAGCTTTTTTTTATTCCCTGTAATTCTACTTTTTTCCTAACTTGTGTTGTGCTTCACGTTGAGCATGCTAGAGTGCAGAGTATATCGTGTGGGTGGTTGTAGATACTAAATAGTTAGAGTGAAGGTATGGTATTTTAAAAACAAGTAAAACCGCACATCTTGCATCATATTTTTGTTGTGAATGTGGGCGGTGGGTTGTAGTTGATCTGGAACAATTTGAAAGGTTTCCTTGACCCATAACATTCAGCCAAGATTCGCTTAAGCACCTCAATTTTTTATACAAGTTTTAAATTGTAAATGTTTCAGGTGCTTCACCACTTTTTTATACAATTTGAAAGGTTTCCTTGACACAGAACCTTCAGCCAAGATTCCCTTAAGCACCTCAATTTTTTATACAAGTTTTAAATTGTAAATGTTTCAGGTGCTTCACCACTTTCCTTATGCTTCGTTACAAAGTTTAATAGTGAGACCTGTTTGCTATGTGGAACATGTATGTATTTTATCCTAATCTAATTCAGTTCTCAACCACTGTATTTTTGCTTTTGCTTTCAACAGATACAACACCAATTACTCATTTCCTTGGCACAATACTTTGGGTAACAACTTAACTTATTGAGCCATTTTGTATCTGTTGTCGACGCTTCTTTAGAAATAAACGAATAGTATTTCCTCCATATCTGATTGACACACTTATACAATGGAGTTTTCCAATCAACAAATCGTCCTAAGCCTCATCCTGTATTAAGTACATTTATGTTCCATTGCTAACGTTTATTTGTGATGCCTTCCTCGGGATGGAAGCATTCCACGGCACCACGACAACATCAGTGGAGGCAGAACCTTTTTATTTTATTTTCCGCTTCCATGGTAAACCCAATTTTATTGGGACATAGTCATATGTTTTAGATTACATAGCCCATATGCATCTCTGTAGTCATATGATGGCAAGTTGGAGCCTTAGGATGAAAGAATATTCAGTGACAAACGGTGAGCTCTTTAATCATTTTGATCATGAATTGTGAAATACCAAATATTTTGTGGATATTATGTTTGTTTTTATCCATTTTTTGTACTATCTATTTCAATCTTACTCCTCCAGTGTGGCGTCTTATGTATCATCACTGTCAGAAAGATTACCTGGACACAGGGATAGTGCGTTTAGCAATGATTACATTATCCTTCTCTAACCTGATGGTGTTAGAACCATGTAATAGCAGTGGGGTAAGATTACACAGCCCTTTTTTGGATTTATTTCTCATACTTGGAGCTTTTGAGTGTGTGGTTGTCGACTATTCACAAATGTTATTTGGCATGTTTACAATCATCACTGTGCCCAACAAGCACGGAAGATGCATCGATCCTTGGTGTTTACATAAAAAGGGTTTGTCCGCCTGCTCCCAGTTTATGTTCCATTACTGTGCATAGAACACCTACAATACTATTTATGGATTATACTCTACCCTCACTTTATACCAAGAACATCACGAATTTCTTATTGTGATGAAAACGTATCAGATAGAAGAAAGCATGCAATAATGCTCACAGATTGAAGCTATGTTTTCTTTTCAGAGGCCATCTGGATCCTCCCTGCTCTGTTGCCGTATGAATCCTACCAGCTCATCAAAGCCTTGAAATCCTTGATCGTTCTAAATTCGATCGAATGAAATGATTTGAAACACTCGAAGCTAAACGGGTTTGGTGGAAGTTCCAGATATAACTGCAATCTATCGTCTTTGGTGAAGAAATACGGTGAAAAATACTGATCCATTATTTTTTAAGGAAAGATATGCGCCCTATCATCATTTCGACATACATTGATAGCAGGTTAAAAAGAAGATCCCTGTGCTAATAAAGTTACTTGGGTAGTAGAGGTACGTGGTGTTGTCACATTAGGCTGTTTTGCAGATCGTTAGCACATTGAGGCAGCACGCTTTGTGCCTTGAATTAGGTTGATGTCCTAAAATATATCTTCAATTCTCCCCTAACTATTGACAGATTCTGCAACACATGTATTTACATCTTGAGGCAACTTTGAGCGTATTAGGTTCAGAAGCAGCCGCTGTATATGATTAAAATGCACTTATTTGATTAAGATCAATATTTGCTTTAGTCATTTCCTTTATGCTACATATTGCAAAATTTTGTATCAATTCAAAATCAATGAACAATAAATTTTGCATTGATTTATTGGACAAGTGGATGGATGCCATCACGGTCTATTATTATTAACACCTTACACTATCAATACAATATTACAACTGTATGACTTTACATAATCTTTTAACACTACCATCTAACTTTCAAAATGGACGGGCGTGGCAACACGCGCCATCAATGATCTAGTCTAAATAAAGATGCAGCGGACTTTCCCCTTGCCAACTTCTTCGGGAGCATCTCAACTAGCGTTGCACTAGCACCTGCTCCCGCACATGCACCAGCACCTGCTCCCGCACCTGCTCCTGCTGAAGGAAATATGCCCTAGAGGCAATAATAAACTTGTTATTTTATATTTCCTTATATCATGATAAATGTCAATTATTCATGCTAGAATTGTATTAACCGGAAACTTGATACATGTGTGGATACATAGACAAAACACTGTGTCCATAGTATGCCTCTACTTGACTAACTCGTTGATCAAAGATGGTTATATTTCCTAGCCATGGACATGTGTTGTCATTTGATGAACGGGATCACATTATTAGGAGAATGATGTGATGGATAAGACCCATCCGTTAGCTTAGCATAATGATCGTTCAGGTTTATTGCTACTGCTTTCTTCATGTCAAACACATATTCCTCCGACTATGAGATTATGCAACTCCCGGACACCGGAGGAATACCTTGTGTGCTATAAAATGTCACAACATAACTGGGTGATTATAATGATGCTCTACAGGTATCTCCGAAGGTGTTCGTTGGGTTGGCATAGATCGAGATTAGGATTTGTCACTCCGAGTATTGGAGAGGTATCTCTGGGCCCTCTCGGTAACGCACATCATATGAAGCCTTGCAAGCAATGATACGTCTCCAACGTATCTATAATTTTTGATTGCTCCATGCTACTTTATCTATTATTTTAGGCAATATTGGGCTTTATTATCCACTTTTATATTATTTTCGGGACTAACCTATTAACCGGAGGCCCAGCCCAGATTTGTTGTTTTATGCCTATTTCAGTGTTTCGAGGAAAAAGAATATCAGACGGAGTCAAAACGGAACGAAATCAACTTGAGAAGTTAATTTTGGAAGGAAACCAACTAGATGGGCTTGGAGTGCATGCCAGGGGAGTCCCGGGCTGCCCACGAGGGTGGAGGGCATGCCCCCTCCCCCTAGGCGCGCCCCCCTACCTCGTGAGCAGCCCGGAGGTCCACCGATGTACCCCCTGCACCCATATATACCTACGTACCCTAAAACTTCCAGAAAAGAAGATAGATCGGGTGTTCCGCCGCCGCAAGCCTCTGTAGCCACCAAAACCAATCGGGACCCTCTTCCCACACCTTGCCGGAGGGGGATCCCATCACCAGAGGCCATCTTCATCATCCCGACGCTATCCATGATGAGGAGGGAGTAGTTCACCCTCGGGGCTAAGGATATGTACCAGTAGCTATGTGTTTGATCTCTCTCTCTCTCTCTCTCTCTCGTGTTCTCTCTCGTGTTCCTCTATGGCACGATCTTGATTTATCCCGAGCTTTGCTATTGTAGTTGGATCTTATGATGTTTTCCCCCCTCTACTCTCTTGTGATGAATTGAGTTTCCCCTTTTGAAGTTATCTTATCGGATTGAGTCTTTACGAGAACACTTGATGTATGTCATGCGTGGGATAACCGTGGTGACAATGGGTTATTCTATTGATCCACTTGATGTATGTTTTGGTGATCAACTTGCGGGTTTTGTGACACTTGGGAACCTATGCATAGGGGTTGGCACACGTTCTTGACTCTCCAGTAGAAACTTTGGGGCACTCTTTGAAGTACTTTTATGTTGGTCGGATGAATCTGAGATTGTGTGATGCATATCGTATAATCATGCCCACAGATACTTGAGGTGACAATGGAGTATCTAGGTGACATTAGGGTTTTGGTTGATTTGTATCTTAAGGTGTTATTCTAGTACGAACTCTTTTATAGATCGATCCGAAAGAATAGCTTTGTGGTGGTTTCATACCCAACCATAATCTCTACATTTGTTCTCCGTATTAGTGGCTTCGGAGTGACTCTTTGTTGCATATTGAGGGCTTGTCATATTATCTATCTATGTTATTATTGTTGAGAGAACTTGCACTAGTGAAAGTATGAACCCTAGGCCTTGTTTCCTATCATTGCAATACCGTCTACGCTCACTTTTACCACTTGTTACCTTGCTGTTTTTATATTTTCAGATTACAAAAACCTATATCTACTATCTATTTTGCACTTGTATCACCATCTCTTCGCTGAACTAGTGCACCTATACAATTTACCATTGTATTGGGTGTGTTGGGGACACAAGAGACTCTTTGTTATTTGGTTGCAGGGTTGTTTGAGAGAGAGACCATCTTCATCCTACGCCTCCGACGGATTGATAAACCTTAGGCCATCCACTTGAGGGAAATTTGCTACTGTCCTACAAACTTGTGCACTTGCAGGCCCAACAACGTCTACAAGAAGAAGGTTGTGTAGTAGACATCAAGCTCTTTTCTGGCGCCGTTGCCGGGGAGGTTAGCGCTTGAAGGTATATCTTTAGATCTTACAATCGAATCTTTTTGTTTCTTGTTTTAGCACTAGTTAGTCTATAAAAGAAAATTACAAAAAAATGGAATTGAGTTTGTCTCAAACGCTTCACCTTTTTAATATCTTTCGTGAGTATGATGGAAAGGAAAATTGTGCTCAAGTGCTAGAAGAAGAAATCTATAGAATGTTTTTGTGTGATGAGCATGATTGCAATATTGTTAGTATGAATTCCTTGAATATCCATCATGCTAATGATATGCAAAGCCACAAGCTTGGGGAAGCTATGTTTGATGAAGATGATATTTTTTGTCCCCCAAGCTTTGATGAGCAAATTTACTATGATGAAAGCATGCCTCCTATCTATGATGATTATTGTGATGATACGTATGCTATAAAGAAGAAGCTTGCTTATGTGGAGAGTAGTAAATTTTCTATGCTTGTAGATCATGAAAAGAATGTTTTAGGTTCTAGTTATATTGTTGAATTCATTCATGATGCTACTGACAATTATTATGAGAGAGGAACATATGCTTGTAGGAATTGCAATAATATCAAGTTTCCTCTCTATGTGATTGAAGTTTTGAAGCTATGCTTGTTGTGCCATCCTATGCTAGTTGATTATTGTTCCCATAAGTTGTTTGCTCACAAAATCCCTATGCATAGGAAGTGGATTAGACTTAAATGTGCTAGTCATATGCTTCATGATGCTCCCTTTATGTTTCAATTCTTATCTTTTATGTGAGCATCATTAGCATCATCATGCCTAGCTAGAAAGGCATTAAAGAAAAGCGCTTGTTGGGAGCCAAACCAATATTTATCCTTACTGTTTTTGTGTGTCCACATGATTATGCTACTGTAGTAATCATGTTTTATAGCTTTTGTTTCAATAAAGTGCCAATTAGAACCTTTGGGAAGACTTGGGTGAAATTTATATGATCTTGCTATGAAAAACAGAAACTTTAGCGCTCACGAGATTAGCTGCCATTTTTTTACTAGAGAGTGCTTTTAGGTTGATTCTTTTTGCAGATGATCAATATACAAATTAATCAGGTCCATCAATTTATTTCGTAATTTTTGGGGTTCCAGAAGTATACGTTTGGTACAGATTACTACAGACTGTTCTGTTTTTGACAGATTCTGTTTTCTTTGTGTTGTTTGCTTATTTTGATGCATCTATGCCTAGTATTAAGTGGTATGAACCATAGAGAAGATATAATACAGTAGATATTACACCAATATTAATTTATAATGAGTTCATTACAGTACCTAAGTGGTGGTTTTATTTTCTTATACTAATGGAGCTTACGAGTTTTATTTTGAGTTTTGTGTGGTTGAAGTTTTCAAGTTTTGGGTAAGGATTCGATGGACTATGGAATAAGGAGTGGCAAGAGCCTAAGCTTGGGGATTCCCAAGGCACCCCAAGGTAATATTCAAGGACAACCAAGCAACTAAGCTTGGGGATGCCCCGGAAGGCATCCCCTCTTTCGTCTTCGTTCATCGGTAACTTTACTTGGAGCTATATTTTTATTCACCACATGATATGTTTTTTGCTTGGAGCGTCATTTTCTTTTGTTAGTTTTTGCTTTCTGTTAGTTAGAATAATGTTTTTCATCTTTAGTTTCAATAAAAAAAGTCAAGGATAGCCTTTGCCATGCTTATTTTGCTAGTATACATATTGCTGTTTGAAAACAGAAAGTTTACCGCTGTTGCAAAAATTCCCTAGATAAGTCAGAGAATGGTCTAACGTTGAATCTTTTTTCAAAATAAGCTCTGATAAATTTATTACAATGGGAATTTTAGTTCATAATTTTTGGAGTTAGGGAAGTATTTATACTCTTGCATTCTTTACAGACTGTACTGTTTTGGCAGATTGCTGTTATGTTTGCATTGTTTGCTTGCTTAATGATTCTATTTGAGGATAGAAGTATTAAATATGCAGAGGCATTTAGTATGAAATGTTGAATAATAATTTTAGTGATTTGTTCCAGTAGAAAATGATAAGGTTTTGCATTGGTTTATACTAAAGTATCTCACGAGTTCTTGTTGAGTTTGTTGTGAATGAAGCTTTTGATAAAAAGAGAAACCATGATATGAGAGGAATTAAGGAGACACAAAAGTTCAAGCTTGGGGATGCCCAAGGCACCCCAAGATAATATTTCAAGAAATCTCAAGCATCTAAGCTTGGGGATGCCCCGGTAGGCATCCCACCTTTCTTCTTCAACAACTATCGGTTAGTATCGGTTGAGCCTAAGTTTTTGCTTCTTCACATGAGTTGTGCTATCCTTGCATTGTAGTTTTCTTTAGCTTTGCTTGCTGTTTGAATGAATTATCAAGATCTGAAATTATTAAATGAGAGAGAGCCATACATGAATTGGAATTTGTTAGAATACTCTATGTGCTTCACTTATATCTTTTGAGCTTGATAGTTTTGCTCATAGCACTTCACTTATATCTTTTGAGCGTGATAATTTTTGCTCTAGTGCTTCACTTATATCTTTTAGAGCACGGTGGTGGATTTGTTTTGAAGAAATTTATGAACTCTCATGCTTCACTTAGATTATTTTGAGAGTCGTTAATAGCATGGTAATTTGCTTAATGTTAATATACTTGGTGTTCAAGATATGTGAAACTTTCTTTTGAGTGAATTGAATACTAAGATAACTTTGATGCTTCATAATTGTTTTGAGATATGGAGGTGATAATATCAAAGTCGTGCTAGTTGGGTAATTGTGAATTTGAGAAATGCTTGTGTTGAAGTTTGCAAGTCCCGTAGCATGCACGTATGGTTAAAGTTATGTAACAAATTTGAAACATGAAGTGTACCTGGCTTGTGCATCCTTATGACTGGCGGTCGGGGACGAGCGATGGTCTTTTCCTACCAATCTATCCCCCTAGGAGCATGCGCGTAGTACTTGATTTTTGATGACTTCTAAATTTTTGCAATAAGTATATGAGTTCTTTTGACTAATGTTGAGTCCATGGATTATACGCACTCTCACCTTTCCGCCTTTGCTAGCCTCTTCGGTACCGTGCATTGCCCTTTCTCACCTTGAGAGCTGGTGCAAACTTCGCCAGTGCATCCAAACCCCGTGATACGATACGCTCTATCACACATAAACCTCCTTATATCTTCCTCAAAACATCCACCATACCTACCTATCATGGAATTTCCATAGCCATTCCGAGATATATTGCCATGCAACTTCCACCATCATCATCATGACATACATTACTTTTGTCAGATTGCCATTGCATGATCTTGTAGTTGACATCGTGTTTGTGGCAAAGCCACCATGCATTATTTTTCATACGTGTCACTCTTGATTCATTGCACCATCCCGGTACACCGCCGGAGGCATTCATATAGAGTCATATCTTGTTCTAAGTTTCGGGTTGTAATCCTTATGTTGTGATCAATAGAAGTGTGATGATCATCATTATTAGAGCATTTCCCAAAAAAAGAGACAGGCCAAAAAAAGAAGAGAAAGGCCCAAAAAAAAGAAAATAAAAAGGGCAATGCTACTATCTCTTTTTCCACACTTGTGCTTCCAAGTAGCACCTTGTTCTTCATGTAGCGAGTCTCATATATTGTGCTTCAAAGTAGCACCATGCTTTTCGTGTAGTGAGTCTCATGTGTTATCACTTTCATATACTGTTGGGAATTTTTCATTATAGAACTTGGCTTGTATATTCCTACGATGGGCTTCCTCAAAATGCCCTAGGTCTTCGTGAGCAAGGAAGTTGGATGCACACCCACTACTTTTCTTTTGTTGAGCATTCATAGCTCTAGTGCATCCGTTGCATGGCAATCCCTACTCCTCATGTTGACATCAATTGATGGGCATCTCCATAGCCCGTTGATTAGCCTCGTCAATGAGAGACTTTCTCCTTTTTTGTCTTCTCCACACAATCCCCATCATCATATTCTATTCCACACATAGTGCTATATCCATGGCTCACGCTCATGTATTGCATGAAGGTTGAAAAAGTTTGAGATTATTTAAGTATGAAACAATTGCTTGGCTTGTCATCGGGGGTATAGAAGTTGGGAACATCTTTGTGTGATGAAAATGAAGCATAGCCTAACTATATGATTTTGTAAGGATGAAGTTTCTTTTGCCATGTTATTTTGAGAAGACATGATTGCTTTGATTAGTATGCTTGAAGTATTATTATTTTTGTGTCAATATGAACTTTTGTCTTGAATCTTTCAGATCTGAATATTCATATCACAATTAAGAAGATTTACATTGAAATTATGCCAAAGTATCAATCCGCATCAAAAATTCTTTTTTATCATTTACCTACTCGAGGACGAGCAGGAATTAAGCTTGGGGATGCTTGATACGTCTCCAATGTATCTATAATTTTTGATTGCTCCATGCTACTTTATCTACTGTTTTAGGCAATATTGGGCTTTATTATCCACTTTTATATTATTTTTGGGACTAACCTATTAACCGGAGGCCTAGCCCAGATTTGCTGTTTTATGCCTATTTCAGTGTTTCGAGTAAAAGGAATATCAGACGGAGTCAAAACGGAACGAAATCAACTTGAGAAGTTAATTTTGGAAGGAAACCAACCAGATGGGCTTGGAGTGCACGCGAGGGGAGTCCCGGGCTGCCCACGAGGGTGGAGGGCGCGCCCCCTCCCCCTGGGTGTGCCCCCTACCTCGTGAGCAGCCCGGAGGTCCACCGACGTACCCCCTGCACCCATATATACCTATGTACCCTGAAACTTCCAGAACAGAAGATAGATCGGGAGTTCCGCCGCCGCAAGCCTCCATAGCCACCAAAAACCAATCGGGACCCTGTTCCGGCACCCTGCCGAAGGGGGATCCCATCACCGGAGGCCATCTTCATCCTCCCGGCGCTATCCATGACGAGAAGGGAGTAGTTCACCCTCGGGGCTGAGGGTATGTACCAGTAGCTATGTGTTTGATCTCTCTCTCTCTCGTGTTCCTCTATGGCATGATCTTGATGTATCCCGAGCTTTGCTATTGTAGTTGGATCTTATGATGTTTTCCCCCTCTACTCTCTTTTGATGAATTGAGTTTCCCCTTTTGAAGTTATCTTATTGGATTGAGTCTTTATGAGAACACTTGATGTATGTCTTGCATGGGATAACCGTGGTGACAATGGGTTATTCTATTGATCCACTTGATGTATGTTTTGGTGATCAACTTGCGGGTTTTGTGACACTTGGGAACCTATGCATAGGGGTTGGCACACGTTCTTGACTCTCCGGTAGAAACTTTGGGGCACTCTTTGAAGTACTTTTATGTTGGTTGGATGAATTTGAGATTGTGTGATGCATATCGTATAGTCATGCCCACGGATACTTGAGGTGACAATGGAGTATCTAGGTGACATTAGGGTTTTGGTTGATTTGTATCTTAAGGTGTTATTCTAGTACGAACTCTTTTATAGATCGATCCGAAAGAATAGCTTTGTGGTGGTTTCGTACCTGACCATAATCTCTATGTTTGTTCTCCGCTATTAGTGGCTTCGGAGTGACTCTTTGTTGCATATTGAGGGCTTGTCATATTATCTATCTATGTTATTATTGTTGAGAGAACTTGCACTAGTGAAAGGATGAACCCTAGGCCTTGTTTCCTATCATTGCAATACCGTTTATGCTCACTTTTACCACTTGTTACCTTGCTGTTTTTATATTTTCAGATTACAAAAACCTATATCTACTATCTATTTTGCACTTGTATCACCATCTCTTCGCTGAACTAGTGCACCTATACAATTTACCATTGTATTGGGTGTGTTGGGTACACAAGAGACTCTTTGTTATTTGGTTGCAGGGTTGTTTGAGAGAGACCATCTTCATCCTATGCCTCCTATGGATTGATAAACCTTAGGTCATCCACTTGAGGGAAATTTGCTACTGTCCTACAAACCTGTGCACTTGCAGGCCCAACAACGTCTACAAGAAGAAGGTTGTGTAGTAGACATCAAGCAACATGACTAATGAGTTAGTTGCGGGATGATGCATTACAGAACGAGTAAAGAGGCTTGCCAGTAACAAGATTGAACTAGGTATGGAGATACCGACAATCGAATCTCGGGCAAGTAACATACCGATGACAAAGGGACTAACATATGTTGACATAGCGGTTCGACCGATAAAGATCTTTGTAGAATATGTGGGATCCAATATGAGCATCCAGGTTCCGCTATTGGTTATTGACCGGAGAGGTGTCTTGGTCATGTCTACATAGTTCTCGAACCCGTAGGGTCCGCACATTTAACGTTCGATGAAGATATGTATTATATGAGTTATGTGTTTTGGTGACCGAAGGTTGTTCGGGGTCCCGGATGAGATCACACACATGACAAGGAGTCTCAATATGGTCGAGAGATAAAGGTTGATATATTGGAAGGCAGTATTCATACACCAGAAGGGTTCTGGAGTGTATCGGGTACAT